>NW_007733236.1:65067-66481 GCF_000696425.1 Galeopterus variegatus
TAAAAGTAAATTTGAATTCTTGGGAATTAGCTGAACCTTCCTGAAAGGAATAAGACAATGACAGAGAGAATCAAGCAGAAAAGGCATATTCCATCACTAGGGGAAAAAACAGCAGTGTAATGCTCTTCAATGCTTGCAACATTCAAAAAGTGGACAAATAGACCATGTCTCAAAGAGAACATGCAACAGTATCAGGTCTTAGTTAATTTGGGCACAGTTTTCAACAACCTCAGATAGCAGCTCCAGATGAGGAATCAGAAGGTGATTTTTCATCTGAGACAAATAAAAGGATGATGGAGAACAAATTCCTAGGAAGAAGGTTTCACAGGCTTCAATTTATTCCATAAGAGGTAGTGGCATGAGCCACTGTGGCCCAGAAACAAGGAAGGCTTCTCAGAAGAACAGTGGGTGCTGTCTCAGACAGGTGCCAACCTTGGTGCAACATTCGGTCAGAAAGATGGAAGGTGGGATAAACCACAGAGACCACTTTTGATTATACAAGAAAGACATCTCAATTACTATCTGTTGACTGGTTCCCTTTTCACTGGGATTTTCTAGCAGTATTTCGATGACAGTGTATGAGTTAGCATATAGATGCATAAAGTGACCCTTGTCTTCAGATTTTAAAATTGCATAGTGCCAAAAATAATGCTTTGCAAAGGTCATTGCTTCCAAACAAATGTAAGTTTGTAGGGCATGAATTCTTAATAACAGGAATGAACTGATTGTCATTCTGGCCAGGGTGACTCCATGATTATCTCTGCAGACCCTCCCTTCATTAGGTTTCTCCTATGGACTTTGGCAAAACTAAGTACTGGGTTCCACAAATGTAAATTTACCTGGGGTAATTGTTATAAGGGCTAAGGATTGTTTTTAAAATTGTCTTCTTTTATAAATTTTATGGGGATGGAAACAGGATATTGATTATTGTGTCTTATAAATGCTTATAGGTCAATAAAAGTGAAACTCATGAGGGTTTTGTTGCATAGAAATCTCTCAGGACCTAAAGGAACCACAGCCATTAGAATGAGAGATACTAAAGCTGTCTCTAGGCAGCCACCAAGAATGCTTCTGAGTGAGATAAAATTGAGTAAGGAATTTAGAAGGATGATTTTTTTTTAACTTAAATTTAACATAAGAATTTTGGATTTTAGATTTTTAACTTCTAAGAACAAGATAATCGATTTTAATTGCTTTGGATTTGTTTTTATCTTTGGATTTTAACCTGAAAAGGGATTAAACATTTGACCTTTAATTTTTTCCTGGGAATTTTATAATTGCATAGGATTAAAATTGGGGGCATATCTCAGTTGACATTTTAAATTGGAGTTTATGCATTGCATTTATGCATTTTATCTGATTGTTGGCTTCTAATCTCACAGCGCTTTGTGGCTGGGCACGATTTGGGGTAAGA
>NW_007733236.1:67463-68389 GCF_000696425.1 Galeopterus variegatus
AGAGCAGAACACAAGAAAACCATAAATAGCAAAGTAAAACTGTTGGAAGAAGTATGCAACTTGAGAAAAATAACATCAAAGGAGATTTAAATGGAACCCATATATCCACAATAGCTCACAAAAATAATTTCTAGAGAGTAAGAGAGAAACAATTCCTAACTAAACAATTTGGTTGTGAATTTAAGTATAGTCATTATTTTCTACTGCAGTAAGTGCTTGGTANTAATAATAATAATAATAATAATAATAATAATAATAATAATAATAATAATAACTAATGAAATAAAAGCCCCAGTGCTCAAGAGGGGTGTTATGGAACTATGTAGGCCTGTCTGAGACTTCCTTGTCTTTCACTCTCAACTCCAGTCTCTCTCATTTTCTATGCTAAACCTTGGCTGAGGCTTAGGAGTTGCTGGCTCTAAGTGAAGCTTTGAGCTCCTTTCTGCGGGTTACTTGGAAACAGCTGGTATTGGGCTTTTGCTTGTCCTTCTGCAGGATCAGTAAGTATCTGGAGACTAGTATGGGGAAATACTGGGGATGGAACAGAAAGTTATAGATCTTGGGAAGAGTTTGACCCACAGAGATCTGTGTCTGCAAAAAAGAAAGGTCAAAGTTAATCCATTATGTGTGTGTCTGATCTTGCTGGTCCTCAAAACACTGAGAAAGAGATTATGGGAGCTAAGCCTGGGAAAATATAAAAAGCCTGAGAACAGGGAGATGCTTCAAAAATAGAATAGGTAGTCTGATAACCCCTAGACTGTAGACCCTGCCCAAAATCTTGCATGGATTTCTACCATTTAGGGTACTCTTGAGATTTCAGCCTTAAAGAACCGACAGAGAAATATAAATTCTCTGAGACAGCCTAAGAGCAGAACACAAGAAAACCATAAATAGCAAAGTAAAACTGTTGGAAGAAGTATGCAACT
>NW_007733236.1:68570-93917 GCF_000696425.1 Galeopterus variegatus
AAACAATTTGGTTGTGAATTTAAGTATAGTCATTATTTTCTACTGCAGTAAGTGCTTGGTAGATCAAATGCAAACTTTATTGAAAGTACAGAACAAAAATATTGAAGAGATTGATACACACATAAATGTGTATGTATACATATGCACATGTCTACACATATGAGTGTGTGTCTATACACACACACAAGTCAGAAGAAAAAACAAAGAAATGCACAGGAAAAAGAGATGTGATTAAGAATATACAGTCTGGAAAAAAACATACAAAATTTTATCTCCACACAATTGTTCCAACGTTTGAAGTTTTTACCTCAGACACTCCAAAAGCCAACCTGAATAGAGGACTTGGGCATCGGTAGTTTACTTAAGAGGTTATCCCAGAAAGCACAGGTGTGGGAGGAAGGAACGTGAGATGGGGAGGGGTCTGGAAGCACAAGTGGATATGAACGAGACAGTTACTCTTGTGAGCAACTCGAGACCAATCCCAGGGAACCCTCTGATGAACCATGCAGAGTATACCTTGGAACTGTTCCTCCCAAGGCCAAGGAATCTGGGGCATATCTGCTGTTGTCTCACTGCTTAAGTGTTGCTCTGGGGGGGCCACGAATCCCCTTCAGTTGTGGGACTCCCTGTGTGTGGGTTGATCAAGCTCTCCCAAAACCAGAGAGGTGTAAATATGCTGGAGACTGGGGTGGGAACTGGTGAATTTACCATAGATGAGGACAAAATCTGTGGAAAATCTAGGGAAGCTATGGCAGGACATCAACAGTGTCTGAGACAGTATCAATGGTAACACTGAAGATGCTTAAATATATGAACGAGACAGTTACTCTTGTGAGCAACTCGAGACCAATCCCAGGGAACCCTCTGATGAACCATGCAGAGTATACCTCGGAACTGTTCCTCCCAAGGCCAAGGAATCTGGGGCATATCTGCTGTTGTCTCACTGCTTAAGTGTTGCTCTGGGGGGGCCACAAATCCCCTTCAGTTGTGGGACTCCCTGTGTGTGGGCTGATCAAGCTCTCCCAAAACCAGAGAGGTGTAAATATGCTGGAGACTGGGGTGGGAACTGGTGAATTTACCATAGATGAGGTCAAAATCTGTGGAAAATCTAGGGGAGCTATGGCAGGACATCAACAGTGTCTGAGACAGTATCAATGGTAACACTGAAGATGCTTAAAACAAACTCAAATCTGAGATAAAGGTTATTATATTTTTACATTGAATAGAAATAAATAACAAGAAATAACTCTGACACTTGGGCACAAATTGATGGTGATGATGGTGATGATGATAATGATAATGGTGGTAAAATACTCACATGACAGTTTTGTTGCTCCAGGTTCTCTTCTGAGCACTTTGCCCGTGGTACACTCATGTAACCATGCAACACTCCTGTGAGATAGTTCTTGTATCATCCTCATTTTACAGATGAGCAAACTGGGCTGGAAAGAAAGAAAGTGCACCTTGCCCAAGGTCATACATGAGAAGTAGGGAAATTGTGATCTTAATCTAAGGCAGCTGCCCTCCAGAGTCCACATTAACATTACACTACTCGATATGGTTGAATCTGCTAGTGTTCAGCAAAAACTTATTCAATAATACTTATTAAAGTATGGTAAGGCGTGCTTTGTAAGGTGAGCTTTATTCAGGGCCATCTCCATAGGTACAGAGACCACTGCAATGGGTTCCTGCAGTGGGGGAGAGAGATTGGGCACAATTTCAAATATAGCGTGGGCAAGTGGGAATTTATAGCCAACAAACAGTGTGGGGGTAGCGGATGAAAAATTACTAAAGGGAAACATGAAGGGTGTGTTAGTCTGTTTCAGTTGCTTATAACAGAATATCTGCAACTGGGTAATTTATAAAGAACTGCAATTTATTTCTTACAGTGTTAGAGACTAGGAAGCTGAAACTCCAGGGAGCACATCTGGTGAGGACCTTTTTTGTTGTGGTGACTCTCCACAGCAATGCAGGGTATCACATGCTCAAGGCTAGGAAGCTGAAATTCCAGGGAGCATATCTGGTGAGGACCTTTTTTGTTGTGGTGACTCTCCACAGCAATGCAGGGTATCACATGCTCAATGGCCTGAGCAAGTGAGCTAACTTGCTCTCACTTTCCTTATAAAGCCATCAGAACCACGCCCATGACCACCCATCAAACCATCAATGAAATAATCCATTCACAAGGGCACAGTCCTCACAATCTAGTCGCCTCTTAAAGGCCCCATGTTTCAAATACAATAAAAGTATTTCCCACCCTCTTAACACTGTTACAATGGAAATCAAGTTCCTAACACATGCACATTTAGGTGGCACATTTAACCCATAGCAAAGGGTAAGGTAAATTCTGGCTAAGTCAACCTAACAGAATTCTTCCTCAAGATAGACCATGGTGATCAGACATTACCTGAGGGATGGCAGAGAATGAAAACCTGATCAGATACTGAGGATAATCAGATGTCAAAGACAGGAGTTCTTGCTAAAATGACTTAGCAAGATTCTTTGCTAAATCTAGATTTTACAAGGAAGTGCACAGATGAGCGTAGGAGAAGGTTCAGAAGTCCGACTGAAGTTTAATGGAGCAAAGAATCTTCTTTACTAGGTTTTGCTTCAACTTGATTAATCAGCTAGCTGCATGACAATCTTTATTTGCCTTCAGATTGCTTATTTACTCAAAATCAGTCCTAGCAACTTTGCTGAAATTAAATGGACACATATCTTGCAATCCTGTAATCCTGCTATTGGAGTTGTATCTCTTGGAAATAATACCACTAACACAGGAGCACATATGAAAAATGTTAGTCATACACATTTATTCATACTAACCCCTAGGAAGAAACTAATTTAAAGCTCATTAACCCTGGAAAGTTTGAACTGACTACAGCACACTCAAGAGCAGATGAAGGCATTAAAAATAATTAAAGCTAAACCACCAACAAGAGAGATTTCTTCTAGGTAGTATTGAGCAAGAGAAGTAAAATGCAAAGAAGTTTTATTAATACCATTTTGTGTGAATAATAAAAATAATAACACTAATAGTGAACTGATGTTAAATACACACATATCTCTATCTGTATCTATATCTATATCTAAGAGCTGTTTGTTTCTGATTATATAATTTGGATAAAAACATTAAAATATTTAGAAATACATAACAAGGGGGCATACAGTTTGGCTTACCTGGATGTAGCACCTTATTTTCTGTGTATACAGTGGTTAAAATTTAAAATCAGGGAGTGAAAGAAACTAAAAAAATGAAAAGATTATTTACACCCCTCAAGTGACATATGTGGCATGATTATACTTTTGAATTTATGTAACATAATGCATGCAAGCCTAAGCAAAGAATACTATATATCTCTATAGTACAAAAGTACTTTTAATATAAAATTAATTTTTAAAAGTTTAAAATGCTTTGCTATATCTTTGGCCCATAATAAGTACTTCATAAATTCCAATATTGTACCAGTTTTATTTATTACTATAAAATTTTTATTATGAAAAATAGAAAAAATACAACTCTAAGTTTAAAAATGTGGAAGGGGATGGAAGAGAAGATAAGAGCAGTGCGGAGTATCCTGATCAAGTGTACGTGCCTCTCTACAGTCTATCAGATAGATTTTCTCAGCTCCCCGAGGGCTGAGGCCTGGGCTCTGCACAGCCTCTCACAAGCCTCGTCAGGGTTCTGGGGCAGATCCAGCGACCAGATCACTCCAGAGAGGCTCTGACTCACCCATCGACTGGCTGGGGTGGCAGATGACACAGGCTAGGAGTACAAATCCCCCCCTACTTCCATCTCCAGATCATCTGTAGTTGTGTGTTTCTGTAAAGCTTCCAGGGAGATGCCCAAAATGATAAAGCAACCAGTGTGCTTCTTGTAAAGCTGTGGCTGGTTCTGTGATACACACATATATTTATTTTTTCTTTCGTCCTGCTTCATTTTCCTCAAGGATTTAATTCATCTAAAAAGTGTTAGCGTATATACCTTTGCCCCAAGGTCCTGTTTTCTGTGGTATCCAAGATAGACAGGAATGGAGGAAAGAAGGGAAGAATTGAACAGAGAGAGGAACCAAATCTTTGTGAAACAGGTTTATAGAAAAATTATTTATTTTGATAAAGTGTATCTAACATAAAAATACAGGAAAACCATACTTGTTAACTTCTGAAACACAGAAAAAGAATGCTTGCCAATACTATCAGCATTCAACATTGTGTTAAAAGGCAAGAAAAGAAAATGACACTAGAGTTGTAGTTTTCAGAAAGGAGGGATGAAATATCACTGTGGTAGTTCTCCACAAAATATTCTTGTGCTTCTATTTCTAGGCACATAATAGAAAGGCAGGTCCTTATTTTCTTCATTCTGGCTTAGCCAAGTGACTTGCTTTGTTAGATTGTCTTAGTTTGGATTCCCCTAAAGAAAAGCAGTCAAGTGCAAACCGTTTGTTTGGAGGTGTTTCAAAGGAGCAGGTGCAGAGGAATGAGAAAAACTAGATGTGGGAAGGTAAAGAAGAAAATAAAGTGTGAATTACCAAGCATGTTAGCACCATGGGCAAGAAGGTATTAATTCCACTGGGGAGATTTGGGATGTAGTACACAACTTGAACTTCAGAGTTATACCAACAAAAAAGCAAGGCAACTAGCTTAATTACTCACCAATGTTGATCAGTTATTTTTTGAGGGCCTATCCCAGGAACATAAATTCCAACAAGGTATGTTTTGCTGAAGCAGAGAAGGAGCCAGTAGCCAGTGAAAGCCCTCAGACAAAGGCTGAGGTGGTAGTTGGCAGGAGGGCCAGCATTCATGGAAAAGGTTAGTGCTGAGAAGATTTGGGTGGACACCAATGGCATTTACTCTACCAATGCAACCCTAGTAGAAGTCGTGTGTGTACCTTACGGGTTAAATCATTAACAGATGATCATTAACAATGCACAGTTCATAACATTGTCTCTTTGCCTAATGGCATTTACTCTACCAATGCAACCCTAGTAGAAGTCGTGTGTGTACCTTACAGGTTAAATCATTAACAGATGATCATTAACAATGCACAGTTCATAACATTGTCTCTTTGCCTATGTAACTATTTCAATCTGCTCAGATTGCTATAACAAAACACCTTAGACTGAGGGGCTTACACAACAGAAATTTATTTCTCACAGTTCTGGAGGATGGGAAGTCAAAGATAAAGGTACTAGCAGGTTTGGTGTCTGGTGAGGGCCCAATTTCTACCTTGTAGAAAGCTGCCTTATCACTGTCTTTTCCCATGGCTTTTCCTCAGTGCACGCTCAAAGAGAGAGAGAGAGAGAGAGAGCTCTCTGGCTTCCTCCTCTTATAAGGGCATTAATACAAATGAGTGTACAACATCACGACCTCATCTGAACTTAATTACCTCCCAAAGGCCCTGCCTCCAAGTACCATAACATTGGGGCTTAGGACTTCAGCATATGGATTTTATGGGGACACAAACATTTAGTCCATAATGGTAACTATCAACATCTGGATGGTGTTATGGGTTGAATTATGTCCCTCCCCAAAAAAGAAACATTGAAGTTCTAACCCCCAGTACCTCAGAATGTGACCTTATTTGAAAATAGGGTCATTGTAAATGTAATTAGTTAAGACAAGGCCATAACAGAGTAGGGACAGTATGACTGGTGTCCTTATAATAAGAGGAGAGAAACACACAGGGAGTATGTCATTGTGACAATGAAGAGAGAATTTGGATGCATCTACAAGCCAAGGGACACCAAGGATTGCCAGAAAACACTAGAAACTAGAAGAAGCAAAGAAGGATTCTCCTCTACAGGTTTCAGTGGCTGCATGACTCTGCTGACACCTTGGATTTGGATTTATAGCCTCCAGAACTATGAGATAACACATTTCTGTTGTTTTTAGCTATTCAGGTTGTTCTTAGTTACAACAGCCCTGGTGACTAATTCAGATGGGGTCTGCTTGATCAGCTTGGTTCTGGTGAAAATAAGTTGGAACAGATTCCTCTGATGTTGGATAGGTAGAGGGAGTAAGAAATAAACCATTATTATTTTAAGCCACTGAGATATTGGAATTATTTTTTATTTATTTATTTTTTATCACACATAATGTAGGCTGTCCTGACTGACATAGAGCTTGGTAACCTGAAGTAGTGTGCTACTGCTTAGAAATATATTTAAAATATATGGCCTTTCCTGAAGGTGGAAGCAGATAGTGGCAAAACTGGTATCAGAAGCGAGGACCATAACGCAGTCAGTGATCAAGTGTTAGGCACCATTCATAATGGTAAATGCTATAGGTCTCCCTAAATTCTATCACCTGGTTTTTCTAGGTGAGAAGTACCTCTAAAATATTTTAGCTAATTAAATAACTTCATCACCTTTATTAGTGAGAGCCCATTTTTAACATTCATAATGCTAATAAACAAGTCAGTGATTTGTCCAATAAAAATACATTTCTAATATTTACATTATGTCCTATCTTTGGCTGAGGAGAATTTTCATTTTCTTTTTCTTTTTTTTTGCCTGATGCAGAGAATCCTGTTTCTGGAATTCCACAGTGTCTGTTTTGAGTAAACCTTTCACAAAACGTTCAATTCAGTACATACAATTAAAGCCAATAAATATTTTCTGAATACCCACTGTATTCCAGGGACACAAAATAATAAGAAATAGTCCTAATCATAATCACTGCTCTTATGATGCTTAAGAGTCTGTTAGGGGACACTGAAACTAACAACAAATAAATATATTATTTGTGCTATTATTAGAAATTATGGCAAATACCTCAAGAGCATTAATTTCAAACCATAGTGATCGGTCAATTCAACATTTTCTCCAGGGTGGCATTTAGGATCCAGATGCCTTATGTAGCAATACATTGTTGGGGGTGAGGATCAGCTTCAGCTGGCAAAAATGTGTACTGTTAGCAGCTAAGATGTACATGATATATTATCTCTGTTGGGGTTTTAGTTTTCATAATTGCTCCATGCTGGAATCCTCTAAGATATGTGAATGAAACATGAGTTTGCATAAGTGCGTGCGTGCGTGTGTGTGTGTGTGTGTGTGTGTGTGTGTGTGTGTGTGAATGGAAGCATGGATTGAGATAGGCTGTAGCAGGGCCGCATATTAACTCAATTTTGCAAACTCTTCCTCAACATTTACTATGTACGTTTTCTGCCTCCAACATTTATTAAATGTGTGATCTTGAGCAAATTACTTAATCTGTGTCCTTTCTGTAAAAATAAGGATGAAAAATGCACATATTTCCTAGGGTTATTATGAGGATTCAGTGAGATATGAAAAGGACTCAGCACGGTACCTAACATAAAATACTCATTAGATAAATATAAGCTTCTATTAATGATAGTAACAATTGTAGTGGTAGTATTATCTTTATTTTGCAGAAGTAGAAATTGGACCAGAGGTGGGCAATTGATCTTGTTCAAGTTTACACAGCTGTCAAGTGGCTGAGCTGGGATTCGAGCCTTGGCTGTCTCTGGAAGCAGCATTTTAATGTACACTGGTATCAGTAAGACAAGTAAAGTGACTCTATATGCCATTATTTTATATTTGCCAAAGTTTTTGTTTCTTTTTACATTTTATTTATTTTGTAATTTAACACCTACAAAGCCATCTTACTTATTTCCAAGATCTTTAAAGATATTGGATAACACAGTATACCAAAGCCGTAAAGCACTAGTAGCATTTTATGGACAACTCTTCAGAATTACCTCATTGTAACCTTAAACACTATTTTACAGCAGTCATGTTTTAAACTTCTTGAGATCAAATGTACTTCTTTAAATTTGTATTTTGGCCTCTACAGCAACATGGTTTTCTAAAAATAATTGTGAATCCCCTTTTCCACAATTCCATTGAAATATAAAAGAAATAAAAGCAGATAAAAATAAATATTTGTGCTAGAAAGCCAGGATGTCAGAAGCAAACCTATAAATGAGAACATTTAGCTCCATATAAAGCATATGGGGTCAGATCGGCATCACCGAACAAGATGGGAGTAGCTCACAATCCCATATGCATCTTTCCTTGGGATAATAACAAAATCAGAGCCAGTGAGGAATAAACAGAATAATCCTAAAAAAGTCCATATAGGAATGTGTTAAAGAGCTACTAACATATGGCATCAATTATTTTGTTCACCCCAGAAAACTAATGGATTGATACTTTGAAACTTTTTTGACAAACAAGCCCTATAAGGAATTGGGAGCCTCAAACCCTGTCCCCCAACTCCTAGTAAGGATTGCTGTGGACTTTACAGGACATCTTTATAGGAAGCCCCATTATATATTAATGGGCACTTTCACTCACTCACCTCTAAGCTCCACTAAGTATAATCTGCATTCAGTATGAAGGATCAGAGATTCTTCCATGGGCTGAGAAATATGTCACTTACCAATGCTGATCGATCTAGACCTCATCAATAGAGAGGAAGAGACAATAACTGTAAGATCATTAACGAATTCAAATGTACAAAGGAGAGACATCTACCTTTAAAATTAGCCCAGAGGAAACAGAGTTAATTTTTAGAAAAAGGAGAAAGTGTTTAAATAAGTATAATCAATACCTTTCAAGCAGATGAGAGAATATGACCTTAGAGAAAACAACTGCTGTGAAAAAGAGTCTACATTCTTGGAAATTAGAGCCATGACTGATGATTGTTGAAATAAATTGTTCCATAAATGTGCTGCTTAGCATAATGGACGCATCTAAACTGAATGATGGGGCTGAGGGAATCTCTCAAAAACACAGTGGAAAAGGACAGTTTATTTTTAAAATGAAAGACACCATCATCACAAAAAGCTGTTTAAAAATGTGTAATGCTTTCAGGTACTTATAAATGAAAAAGAGAGAGAGAGATAAATTTAGAGACATAAGAGATTCAGAAGTCTCAACAAACATCAGAGATTCCCACAAGAATTGAGGGGAGGGAATCAGGAAAGAAATCATCAATTCCCTGAGCAAAAGTAAGATCAACACCTCGACGTACATGTGCTAAAGGAAGAAAAAAGTCCAGAGGGAACATATAGGTTACTATTTAAAGATAAGAAGCAGCTAAATATCACTGTTTTCGTTATTAATACAGATTTCTAAAAGAAAATAGAGGAAAATATTGATGTTCCAAGAGGAAAATAAGTAGAATCTAACATTGTATGACTATCTAAATAAGCATTTGATGGTGAAGAGAAATGACTTATCCATATATGCAAGACCAAGAAATTTTGCATCATACACTATTTCTGGAGAAAAGCAACAGAGGATGTATTCCCTTAACAGGCAAAATTAAATTCAAAAAAGAGGAAACTACAGCATGTCAAAATAATTGGAAAAACATATCACTAAATCTTAAATTATTTTTGAAAAGCAGCTTTGAAACTTAATATAAATAAAAACAGAAGCTTTAAACAAGAAAAAAGATATTATACATAAAACATCTAGAACAAATTGACCACTAACTGGAACACAGAAAATAAAAAACACAATAAAGTCTAAAGTGGGGATATCATACAGATCTTATTCGTTAAACATGAGATAAAATTGATCAAAAATTGGGCCGGCCTGGTGGCGCACTGGAGAGTTCGGATCCCATGTGGAGACCAGTTCCCGCTCACTGGCTGAGCGTGGTGCGGGCGCAGCACCGAGGGTTGCGATCCAGTTGCCGGTCCCCGGTACGGGCGCGACACCGAGGGTTGCGATCCTGTTACCGGTCAGTAAAAAAGACAAAAAGGAAAAAAAAAATTGATCAAAAATTAATACTACAAGCTGTTCTCCAATCTTTAGATCTGGGAGCTAAATGAAATCTAACTATTTGAGTTACATTTTAAAACATCAAATGAAATTCTATTTAAAAATTAATGTAAATGAAAGCATTAAATATCATAACTATGGGGCCTAGAGAACAGTTAAAAACCTAAACACCATAAATAGAAAACAAAATTGAGTGAAGAAAAATAAAAACTGGAGAATAACAAAATAATTTAAAAATGTGTAATAGGGAGGAATTAATATAAAATGGATATTAAATAAAATAACATCAGAAATGACTATACTTTAGAATACAACTACAAAATTACACTTTGAAAGAACCAATTTAGGGGGTTTGATTCAGGGGGAAATAAAAGAGAAAAACATAAGCAAATCTGAGGAATTAAAAAAAAGGAAAACTATAGATAAAAATAAGACCAAAAATAAGTCTACAAGATCACTTTGAACAAACTCATACCAATTCAATTGAAATTATAGATTAAAGAGATGATTAACTAAGAAAAGTAAGGATTAGCAGGCAGACTAAAGAGAAAGCAGAAAAGTTAGTGGAGCAATAGAGAAAAAAAAATAAAAATTTGAAAAGGTAAGGAAAGCACTATTCTCCAAAAGTGCAGCAGATCAGTAATTTTAAGAAGTTGAATTCTTACACATCTTCAAGAACACCATAGCTTTTGCAAATAGTTGCAGAGCATAGAAAAAAAGAAAAAGGCTTCCAAATTATTCTGTGAAGCTGCTGACCTTGATAAGAATTGGATGGGGTTGACCCTATCCATATGTTTCTGGGATCCCTGTTCTTTCTTCCTTAACATGCTTAAGAGTTCATGGTTTGTGATTATCAGTATTCCTTGTGGAAACCTCAGCCCCCTTGACTTCTGTATATCTTGCTGGCAAATCTCCAACACTGTTAACCCAAATACCTGCTTTCTTTGAGGCTGAAGCTAAGTAGCCGAATACTTCTGAAGAAAAAACAAAACCAACTTGGGATGAAAGGTACAGTTTAAGTTAATGATAATAACATAACTTTCTGACTATGTAAAGGACTATGTTTAGGGTAACTAGGAATAAATGTAAGAAAAATATTATGATTCAGTTACACTTTCTAAGTACTTTCCGAGCACAAATGACTAACACATATTAGAAAATTGGGTATTATCTTTCTCTCATATCCTAGGTATATGAACATACATAAAAGAATATTAGTCTTGCATCACAAATAAGGATGATCTGTAGAGAATATTTGTTTTTCTAGTAATGTTAGAAAAACCTGTAATTCAAATAATAGAAATCCTACACCAGTCCAGCACAGATAAACTTTACTTTAGATGAAATTTGAGAAGGCTAGACCTAAAGAGTGATTTGATAAAACTTGATAATAATGGGTGGGAGGTGTTTTTATATTTGTTTAGTGCTAAACAAAAAGTTACAATGACATAATGTTGTCTGTGAGGGGTGATTATGGAATAATATACTTACGACAATATAAAAATTTACAAAAACTGCAGAAAAAAAGAAAGTAAGGAGTAAGCTGAATGATAGACTTAAAAAATCATAGGATGTTTTAGTAATTGACATTTTGGATAAAATGTAAAAACAAACAAACATGGCACTTGGAAACTTGAACAGATGGACTAAGGAACTCATAGTCTTTATATGCTGCATGGGGAATCAGATTGCATCAGACTAACATATGGGCAAAAAAGTAAGTAAAAAAATTCAAATGTAAATGAACTAAACTATCCAAACAGAAGGCAGAGATTGACAGAAATGATAAAAATAAAAGCTATCCAACTAAATGCTGACCATAAGTGACACACTTTAGACTAAAAGTCGCACATAGGTTGAAAATAAAGGATGAAAGAAGATATGCCAGGCAAGCAGTACCGTGATGAGAGATAGAGGGGCTACAGAGATACAAACAAAGCAAACTTTAAGATCAAAATATTTACTAGAGAAATTTGTTACTAGAGTGGGCGATTTTATAATGATGACAGGGTTAATCCATCAGGAAGACATAGAAGTTATAAATATATATGCATAGGAACAAGGCATCAAAATACATGAAGCAAAAACTGACAAATAGACAAACACTGAAGAGACAAATAGATGATTTAATAATAATAGTTTAAAAAATTCAATACCCACATCTTAATGATTGTTAAAAGGGGAAGAGAAAGAAAAAGTTATTGGAAACTTATTTAATGAAATAATAGCTGCAAACTTCCCAAATAATGGGCAAGATACACAGCCTTACAGATCCAAGAAGCTCAAAGATCCCCAAGTAGTTTCAACACAAAAAAGACCTCCTTGAGACACATTATAGTCAAATTATCAAAAGTCAAAGACAAAGAAAGAATTCCAGAAACAGCAAGAGACACAACAACAAATTACATATAAAGGAATCACCTTCAGGCTAACAGCAGACTTCTCAACAGAAATCCTGCAGGCGAGAAGAGAGTGGGATGACATAGTCAAAGTGCTAAAAGAAAAACACTGCCAACCAAGAATAGTATTGAAAAAAATTAAATAGGACCTTAATAAATGAAAAGTCATCCCATGTTCATGAATCTAAAGACTTAATGTTGTTGAGATGGCAATACTCACTAAATTGATCTACAGATTCTACACAATCCCTATCAAAATCTTGAGTGACATTCTTTTAGGGGGTCAGAAATTTACAAGTGGATATGAAAATTAATATTGAAATGCAGGAATGCAAAACAGCCAAAATGATCTTGAAAAGGAAAAACAAACTTGGAGGGTTCACACTTTCAAATTCAAAACTTGCTATAAGCTAAAGCAATCAGGACAATGTGGTACTGTCATAAGGATAAACATACAGGTATAAAGAATGATATGGAGAGCCTAGAAATCAACTGTTAAATTTATCATCCATTGATTTTCAATATGAATACCAAGACAATTAAATGGGAAAATAGTCTTTTTAAGAAATGGTGATGAGACAACTGCATATCAATCTGTAAAAGAATAAAGTTGTTTTTTTTTAAATTACTGAAACATAACTGATTATAGATATCTGTGGAGTACAGCACTGAATATCAATACCTGTGTGCAATATGTGATGCTCAAATCAGGATAATTACTATATTCAGCATTACACAACATAACCAGTTTTTGTAGCCCTTTACCAATTTCTCATTAAGCCCCACTGCCCCTTTCCCACCTCTGGTGGCCTCAGTTCTGTTCTCTCCTTTTGAAAGTTCAATGAATTGTGATTATTCTATTTTTTTTTTCTTTCTTTCCTTATTTATTTATTTATTTATTTTAGCTCCCACTTATGCATGATGACATGCAGTATTTCCTGGCTTAGTTCACTTAACATAACTTTCTCTAAGTTCATCCATGTTACTGTGAATAGCAGAATTTCAGTTTTAATGGCAGAGTAGTATTTTTTTGTGTGTATATATATATACCACATCTTTCTTATCCAGTAGTCTGTCGATGAATATTCAGGTTGGTTCTAACTCCTGGCTATTGTAAATAGAGCTACAATAAACATGGGAGTGCAGGTATCCCTCAACATGATTTCCATTCCTTTGGGTGTATACCCATAAGAGGAATTGCTGGATCTTACGACAGTTCTATCTGTAGTTGTTTGCGGAACCTCCATATTGTTTTCCATAATGTCTGCACCAATTTATAGTCCCACCAACAGTGTAGGAGGGTCTTTTCCATTTTAATGCCTTTTATTTCTTTCATTTGCCTGACTGCTCTGGCTGGTACTTCTAGTACTATATTAATTAGGAGTGGTGAGAGTGGGCATCTTTGTCTTGTTCCTGATAAAAGCTGAAAGCTTTCCCCATTCAGGAAGATATTAGTGGTGTGTCATATGTGGTTTTTATTGTGCTGAGATATTTTCCTTCTATACCTAATTTCCTGGGAGTTTTTATCATGAAGGGATGTTGAATTTTTCAAATGCTTTTTCTGCATCTATTGAGATAATCATACAGTTTTTCTCTGTGATTTTGTTGATGTGCTATATCACATTTGAGGACCTTTTATGTTTAACCACCCTTGCATCCTTGGGATGATGAGTCCTGCGTGATCATGGCATATAATTTTTTTGATGTGTTGTTGTATTCTGTTTGCCAATATCTTGTTGAGGATTTTTTGTGTTTATGTTCATCAGAGATATTGGCCTACGATTTTATTTTTTTGTTTTATCTTTGTCTGGTTTTGGTATCAGGGTAACAAATATGTTTGGGAAAGTGGCCTCTGCTTCAATTTTCTGGGATAGTTTGAAGAGAATTGGTATTAATTCCTCTTTAAAAGTTTGGTAGAATTCATCAGTAAAGCCAGCCGGTCCTGGGCTTTTCTTTGTTGGGAGACTGCTGATAACTGCTTCAATCTTGTTGTTTGTTATTGGTCTGTTCAGGTTTTCTGTTTCTTATTGGTTAAGTCTTAGTAGTTTGTATGTGTCCAGAAATTTATTCATTTGTTTGCATATATTTGTTTATTGTAGTCTTTAATGATTCTTTGTATTTCTGTGGTATCAGTTGTAATGTATCCTTTTCCATTTCTGAACTTTGTTATTTGAGTCTTTTCTCTTTATAGTTAGGTTAGCTAATTGTCTATTTTGTTTTCTTCTCAAAAGACCAATGCTTTGTTTAATTGATCATTTGTATCATTTTTGGGGTCTCTATTTCATTTAGTTTTGCTATGACGTTAATTATTTCTTTTCATCTACTAATTTTGGGATTGAAATGTTCTTGTTTTTCTAGTTCTTTTGGGTGTAGCATTAGGTTGTTTGTTTGAAACTTTTCTATTCTTCTGATGTAAGCATTTTTTCAATAAACTTCCCTCTTAGTACTGCTTTTGCATATACCATAGGTATTGGTATGATGTGCCTTTATTTTTACTAGCTTCAAAAATTTTTTTGATTTCCTGTTTAGTTTCTTCTTGGACCCATCGGTCATTCAGGAGCATGTTGTTTAATTTCCAGGTATTTGTATAGTTTTCAGAGTTTCGCTTATTATTTATTTCTAGTTTTAATCTATTGTTGTCTGAAATAGCTCAGTTGGGAGAGTGTTAGACCGAACATCTAAAAGACTAAATTTGGACCCCTTCCTGAAGCCATACTGAAAACTTAGCTCAAAATGGATTTAAAATCACAATGTAAGACTGAAACTTTCAGGAGGAAGTAGAGGAGTAAATATTCATTGGTTAATGATTTCCTCGTTATGATCTCAACAGCACAAACATCTGAAGAAAAAAGAGCTAAATCAAACTTCAACAACAACTAAGAAAATCAAAAAACTTTTACTTCTATAAACAATCAAGAAATAAAATAGGTCAAATGATAATGTCTTATTCGGAGTTGGCCATATGAAAGTCATTTGAGGTCTTTACAAAAGCAATTTTAGTCAAGTATTAGAGATGAAAGCCTGATTGGAGTGTGCACCAGAGAAAAAGGGAGACAGGAAGTGGATTCAGCAGTAAATAAGTGTGATTATAGGGCTGAGGGAAGATGGGAGATCTATGGAGATTTTTTGTTTGTTTGTTTAAGATGGGAGCTATTTCAGTATGTTTAAAACCTAAAGAGAATAATTTGGTAAAAACAAAAACAATGATCATACAAGAGAGTAGGTTATTTGCAGGATAGGTGAGGTTAGAAAGGATCCAATTGAAAAGTGAATGAGTTAGCCTTAGGAAAAAAGCATAGAAAATTCACCCAATTACAAGTTAGCTCATTGATATGAAATTTCTATCAAAGATGGCTACATTAATAAAGCAGACACAGGTCCTTGACTGATATAGCTAGTTTAATTGTTGGTCCCTGTATTAGTCTGTTTCTGTTGCTTATAACAATATAACTGGAACTGGGTAATTTAGAAAGAAAATGAAATTTATTGCTTACCATTTCTGAGGGTGGGAAGTCCGAAGGCCCTCTGGTGGTGGCAACGGTGACCCAGGGGGTCTCACATTGCAAGAGGGTGGAAGCAGAGAGAGCAGAGAGAAAAACACAGACTCTTTTCTCTCTTTTTTTAAAGCCCTCAGAACCATGCCCGTGACCACCATTTTTAATCCATTCACTGCTGCATGGTCCTACAATCCAATCATCTCTTTAAGGCTCCACCTTTCAATTACCATAATAGGATTTCCCGCCCTCTTAACAGTCACAGTGGGGGCTACGTTTCTAATACATACAACTTGGGGGACACAAGTCAAGCTTCAATGAGTTTTGGGGGGACATAATTCAATCCACTACACTGCCACTCTGGTACCAGGAAATTAGAAGGGATCAATACACTGAGACAGACAAGGGAAAAATCTGTTCATTATGTTGCTGTAGACATCAATTAGTGAAAATGCAAGTAATTTTGACTCAGAGCTGCTGATTAAGACACAGTAAGTGCTAAGGTAGTAGATTTTCGGTGTTCTCACCATGCACGAAGAATAATAGGTACGTGAGGTAACACATAGGTTAATTAGTTTGATTTAGCTGTTTCTCCATGTGTATATTTCAAAACATGTTGTATGTGATGCATATATAGAATTTCTATTTGTCAGTTAAAAACGTGTGAATTAAATAATGTTAAAAAATTTGCAAAGAGTTGATTTTAAGTAGATATTACCCTTGATAATGTGGTAGACACCATTCAATCAGCAAAAACTGAAATTTCCAAGAAAGAGGCAATTCTGCTTCATCCTGCAGCATAGAAATCCTGCCTGAATTTCCAGCCTTTGGTCTTCCTTACAGAATTCAGAATCAAGACTGCAACTTTAATTTTTTCTTGAGATTCCAGCCTGCCTTACACATTTCAGATGTGCCAGTCCATAACAATATGACCCTATCCTTTAAAATCCTTTCTCCTTCACTTTTTCTCTTTTTTTGTTTGTCTATCTGTCTATCTATCTATCTATCTATCTATCCATCTATCCATCTTTCTATCTAGTTATCTATATTCATATTGGTTCTCTGGAGAACTCTAATACAAATGAGGATATATTGGCCTTTTTAAGTAAAACATTTTAATCATTTATCAGAAGACCACATTAATGATTTTTACCTTATATCTTGAGATTAGAAGATTGGATACACAATTCCACTTGGTATTAGGAAACAAAAATATATAGAAAGGAGACATGAATCACTTTGAAATAGGCTACACAAGGGAAATACTTTGGCTAGGTCTCTGGCTTCTACCATAACATAGGCACCCATCTCTCCGAGTTAAGGAACTAGGGCAAAAAAAAAAAAAAAAAAAAAAAAAGGCAGTGATTTTTTTCTGTTAATGAAAGAGAAAAAATATTAAAGTAACAGAACTTGCTCCCAGATCACCTTTGGTACTATAGGAGAGAATCTTGTCTACTAGAGATGATCGGTATTAAGGCACTACAAGGAGGCTGTGGGAAGAAGGATCTGTACATAGTGGCACAGTACCTTGTCCCTCAAAAAGAGAAGTTTCCTTAAGAAAGGGCTAAGGAAGTAGAACAGCTAACCCAGTCTACAATCACTGCTACACATAGCAAAGGATCAATAATTTATTATGTTTATTCTCTCTAACCATCTTCAGTATTTCAGAGTTTAAACACAACCTTACTGAAAATCAGCCAGTGATAAGGGAATCCTGGGCTGAAGTTCTGACATTTGCAAGAGTCTTTCTCATGATATCAGGTGCTAGAATTCCCCCTTTCACCAAAATACTTAGAAATGGCAAGGGGGAGGGGAGTATCTAGATAGGTAGATAGATAGATAGATAGATAGATGATAGATAGATAGATAGATAAAGAAGGGGAATTCCAGGTGTACCAAGAATTTTCATAAATTCCTGGAAATCGGAGAAGAAATAAGATTACTATGAATTGGAAAACTAAAGTCCTTTGTTTTCCACTGCTGAGTAACAAATTACCAAAATTTTACCAGCTTAAAACAACAATCACTTTGTTACTGCAGAATCTTTCTGAGTAGGGAGTGTAGGCACAGGTTAGCTAGCTGGCTCCTCCACTCAGATTCACGAGAGGCTGAAATCAAGGAATCAGCTAGGATTGTGATCTCATCTGAGCATGGGTCCTCTTCCAAACTCATTCAGGTCTGCTGCGGGTTGGATGTTCCCCCAAATTTTATGTGTTCGAAACTCAATCCCCATTGTAACAGTGCTAAGAGAGTGGGAAATCCTATTATAGTACTTGAAAGATGGGGTCTTTAAGAGGTGATTGGCTCTTGAGGACTGTGCCTTCATGAATGAACTGATCTATTCATGGAGTAATGGGTTGATGGTTTAATGGGTTCTCATGGGTGTGATTCTGGTGGCTTTATAAAAAGAGCAGGTGAGAAGATTAGCTTTTTAGCTCATGCCATTCTCACCATGTGATACCCTGTGTCACCACAGGACCCTGTAGAGAGTTCCCACCTAGAAGAAGGCCCTCACCAGGTATGCCCACTGAACCTTGGACTTCAGGCCTCCAAGGCTGTAAGAAATAAATTTTGTGTCCTTATAGATTACCGGGTTTCAGATATTTTGTTATAAGTGACAGAAAACTGACTATTACAAATTCCTTGCGGTTGTAGGATGGAGGTCCTCAGCAACTACAGACTGTTCAACATTTCCCACCAGGTGGCCCTCTCCATACCTGGCAGTTTGCTTCTTCAAGGCCATCATGAGAGCATTTCTTCTGCTTTGAATCTCTTTTTTTTCAGGAAGGCTTCAGTCACTCTTTTAAGGAGTAATTAGTTAAAACTGGTCTAGGATAAGCTCCCTTTTGATTAAAGTCAACTTACCAGTAACCTAATCACAGAGTAAAATCCAAAGTTATTCTTGATTTCCTTCCACACTCAAGGAGAGGAGATTACACAGGGTGTATAGACCAGGGTGCAGGAATCTTGGGGGCCATCCTAGAATTCTGCTACTACAAGTTCCAATTGCAGAAAGAAGAAAGGGGGCCAGAATGGGGGGACAAGGGACAACCAACAGCATCATAAACTAAAGGAATGCAACCAAAAAGGTGTGGGTATTTGTTTAATATCTGTGTTTGCATGTTTAACTCTTTAATTCACCTGTAATATGAGCTCAATTGAAATTTGTTTCCTAGGTATCAACCTAATTATTTGTGTAACAATAATTAAGTAATCCTCTATTCCAATTGATTTGGAATAACTTATTTTTAATATATTAAATTATCTTATGTAACAAATGTTACTTCTGAGTTTTATGTATCTATTATTGATGAGTAAGATGGCTGTTTTTGTTTTATAACATTTTATAATATCTGCTTGGTCTAACCTACCGCATATCTTTATTATGTATTTTGACCTTATAATTCTCCCAGATAAACTTCAAAATAATATGTTGTCAAGTTTCTTCCAAAAATGACATTAGTTTTGTTACATAAAAAATGATGAGAAAAGCACTGATGTTTTTATAATGTAAATGTTCACCTTCTTATGTGTATTTTTTTAAGTCTTTGTTAGAAGTTTTTTTTTCACACGCCTTCCACAAATATTTTATTACTGATTCTCATTGTTAGTCTAACTTGCAACAATCCTACTTTC
This sequence comes from Galeopterus variegatus, assembly GCF_000696425.1. NCBI lineage: Eukaryota > Metazoa > Chordata > Mammalia > Dermoptera > Cynocephalidae > Galeopterus > Galeopterus variegatus. Next base: position 87,855 of record NW_007733236.1, read on the forward strand.
AATGATCTCACAGAGGTGGGAATATTGTCAAGCACTTTTACAAAGTCAAGCGTTTGACTCATATACAGAGAAGTAAAATTTGTTTAACAAAGTTCTCATCCATAAAGAATTAGCAAGATGATCATGCTAATAGTTTTATTACTGGCTTGTTGCCTGTGAGATTTAAATCTTCTAAGACAACAAATGGCAGCTGATTGCAAGGTCTTTGTCCCCTCCCCAACTCCTCCACCACCACTGACAATGCAGTACAGCCACGAAGCTTAGCCTGAAATACATTAATAGAAAGAAAAATAAAATTCCTCTGTCTATAGCAGTGATACAGTACTATGCCCAGGCCATTACTGAGCTAGTGAAAGAGAATATAATCCAGTCCTGTCCTGTATTTCATCTCAAGATGGCTAGTCTCCTCATCATACAATCCACATTATTAGTTTTTCTTTTTTATCACAATGCTAATTGGACCAAGAAGTTATATATATTGTATTGAGAGCTCCTTAAAAATATCTGCTGAAATTCACTGCTTGTATAAAATTCAAAAGTTAATTTTTATACTTAATTTTTTTTAGGCTAAAGAGTAATATATTTCTACTTTTACTGAGGCATTAGATATTTTAAAATTGTTTTGATAAATGCATATATTCTAGTTTATGCTTTGTTAGCCAGGTTAGATTGCTGTATGTTCTACATACAGCAGTTGTAGAGTTTTATTTCCAATATCAGGACACTTAAATCTATATTAGAGAAACAGAGAATAATAATAAATTTTACTTAATAATAATAATACATGTAATTTAAATTTCTTCAAATTCTAGAGTAATATAGTAACAGCATTTTTATTATTCTTTCTTGTCCTGAAAATATATTTAATTTATTTAAATAGGAAAAATCTTTTAAAAGCCTGATCTTTATTAGTAGATCTGCAAGTAACACCAATGGAAAAAAGGGGAATTTTTTTGCCATTATATTTCTTCTTAATGAAGGTAAATTTTACATATGGTAAAATGAGCACTTAATAAAAAGTAAAGTTCAAGGAGCTGTTACAAATTGTATAAACCATTTCAGTCTGTTTGTGCTGGTATAACAGACTACCCGAGACTAGTTTATAAAGAACAGAAATTTATTTTTCACAGTTTTCGAGGTTGGGATGTCCAATATCAAGGCACTGGCATCTAAGAGTTTTCTTGCTGCATCCTCACAAGGCATGAAAATGAAAAGGCAAGAGAGAGGGAACCCACTCCTGCAAGCCCTTCTTATAGTTAATCCATTCATGAGGGCGGAGCCCTCTGGACCAAATGCCTCCCCAAATTCCCCACCTGAAGAGAAAGATGGTGAAAGACCAGAGGATTTCTTCTTGAACATCCACTATGTGCTGACTTTCAGGAACTCCTAGGGTTTCTTGATTTTAATGGAAAAATGTTTTCTGCAATCCTTTGGACGCTATGTGATAATAACTGTCTTATAATTTCTATTGGGTAATGGTCTATATTTACTGAGACTTCCAGATATTAGGTAGAGGCTGGGATATAATAAGAAAGTCACCTTGGTATTTGTAATTTTGCATACTCACACAGATTATTTTTAGTACATGGGATCAATACAATTGTAATTGGTACTTCAGTGAAATTAAGTCTTATACAGATTTAAAATCAAATCTTAAATTTACCAATTTCACATACATCGCTTATTCTAGAATGTTGCTTATTCCTGTCTTTTTTTTTTTTTTTCCAATTTTTTGAGTTAACAGTTAAATTAACGGAGTGAAAAGACAACCTACAGAATTGGAGAAAATACTTCCAAACCATGCATCCATCAAGGGATTAATATCCAGAATATACAAGGAACTAAAAAAAAAATAATAATAATAACCCAATTAAAAATTGGGCAAAGGAACTGAATAGGCATTTTCTCAAGGAAGATATACAAATGGCCATCAGGCACATGAGACAATTATCAACATCACACTAAGCATCAAGGAAATGCAAATTAAAACCACACTAATATATCATTTCAGCCCAGTTAGTCCGGCCACTACAAGATGACAGAAAATGGCAAATGCTGGCAAGAATCTAGAGAAAGGGGAAGCCCTCCTACACTGTTAGTGGAACTGTAAATTAGTGCAGCCATTATGGAAAACAGTATGGAGGTTTTTCAGACAAATACAGATAAAACTGTCATATGATCCAGCAGTCCCACGACTGGGTATATACCCAAAGGAATAGAAATCATCATGTTGAAGGGATACCTGCACTTCTCTGTTCATCAGAGCTCTGTTTACAATAGCCAAGAGTTGTCACCAACCTAAATGTCCATTGATGGATATCTGGATAAGGAAAATGTGGTGTGTACACTCAGTGGAATACTACTCGGCCATATAAAAAAATGAAATTCTGGCATTCACAGCAGCATGGATGAACTTAGAGAAAATTATGTTAAGTGAAATAAGCCAGGCCCAGAAAGAGAAACACTGCATGTCCTCACTCATAAGTGGGAGCCTAAAACAAAAACAAAATCAAAACAAAAAATAATTGAAAGAAGGAAAGATACAACAATCACAATAATACATTGAACTTTCAAAAAAGAAGAATGGAACTATGGCTACCAGAGGTGGGTAAGGGGGAGGCAGGGGTTAATGAGAAATTAGGAGTCACAAAGACTGATTATGTTTTGTAAACCTGAGTGTATTAATTATCCTGGTTTGATCACCACATATTGTGCACATGTATCGATATTTGATTCTGTACTTCACAAATATATATAATCAATTATGTTTAAATAAAAAAATATGTTAACAAAAAATCTTAATTTCTTTTTCAGCAAGAAGTTATTTTATACTTGGAAGATCTAACAGTGATTATAAGTCAGACCTGAGTTGCCATGTTTGCTTTCTTGGTGAATGAGCTATTGAAAGAAAAATCTTAATTTCTTTTTCAGCAAGAAGTTATTTTATACTTGGAAGATCTAGCAGTGATTATAAGTCAGACCTGAGTTGCCATGTTTGCTTTCTTGGTGAATGAGCTATTGAAACTGGTCAGTAGATCTTAACTCTAGTGTTGTGATGCCTTTTGGAAAGAACGGTGGCCTGAGAATGGGCTTCAGTCTTGACTTTGAAATTATGGCCACTCATTGACCTTTCTGAGCTTCGGTTTTATGATGAAATGCAGTGGGCTATATGAAGTTTGAGGTCTCTTTTAGCAATGTTTCCCCATTTGATTATTTTATGAAGGACTAATTGTTCCACCAGCAAAACAGAAACAAAAGTACTGTTTCCATATCATTATTGTTATGTTGTATTAATCGTACCAAGCAGGCAGCAAATTCAGCACAGTGTTACCATCATCATAGTCACTAATGTCATTACCATCATTATTATGGTTAACAAACAAAATTAACTACATTCAAGCAGTTTCTAATAGAATTATCCAATTTGCACATATATGTCTGTATTATAATATGTAATTATATATTATTACTATGTAATTATATACTAATATGTAATTATTTATTATTATATGTATTATTATTAAGGATAAATACATTAAAAATAAATTTATTTATCTTTAGTAATAATAATATAACATTCCTATTAAAATTAAATAATACATAGTGTTGTAATAATCTGATGGTGGGTATTTTTTCTGTAAAATACAAAAAGCAGACTAAATGACTTGTAAAATTTAAATTCTGGTGCAATCAACTTTTAAATGTTGTTGTCCAATATCATATGGAGCATTTCAGTATTTTTTACTCAAAATGGAAACAGTTTTTTCAATTCATTTCATGGTTTTACTTTCAATTAAATAGTTGTACTTTTTCCTTCTCTCTCAGAATTGGATTTAGGTATGGTTCTCTTTTAAATGGGCTTTCATAAAAACAAACAAACAAACAAAAAAACAGTGGTTACACTCTGATAAATGAAACTGTTTTTCCAAAAACAAATGACATTCGAAATTTTTAATTAAATAAACAAGTTTCTGTTTCATCTTCCCTGAAATATGGGGATTTTAATTAACAGTGAGCAGAGGATTGTGGCTTTTGAGAGAATAAAGTAACCAAACATAATTACCACTTTCTCTTCTGTAACAAGTAAGTGATTCATCTACCTGAAGATAAGCTTACATTAAGAACAAGCAAATAAACATACTGATTCAAATGAATAACTTGGGTAATGGAAATCAAGGAGTGAAAGAACACCCTCCTGTTGGTGGGTGAGAAGAATAGCTTGAATTGAGGCACGTAGGAAATACATTAAGTATTATTTTATTTACATTGTTTTTAAATAGCCATTTAGGAATGAGTTCTATGCCCCCATCATAGTTAAACACATTCGATTAACCAAACTGAAAAAAGATTTTTTAAAAATATAGTGGTATTTTAAGAATTCTACATTTTTTACTCATTTAAACGTCATTACAAAACCATGAAGCAAGGAGGATCACTAGTTTCACAGCTGAGGAATCTGAGGCAAAGTAAGATGTATGAACTAAATTAAGATCAGATGGCTACTAGTTAGCAAGGCGTGGTGTGTAAGAGTTGATGCCCTAAACTAGGCATCAGCAAACTGGCCAGCAGGCCAAATTTAGCCCTCAACCCATTTTGTAAACAAAGTTTTGCTGGAACACAGCCATGCTCATCTGTTTATGTATTGACTACAGCCACCTTCGTTCTTTATCTGCAGGGTTCAGTAACCACAACAGAGAATGTATGGTTCTCAGAACCTAAAATATATACTATATGACCCTTTAAAGAACACGTTTTACCTGATATTCTTTAAATTATTTGTAATTAAGCTGTTTCCAGTGTGTTACCTATTTCTGTTGTGACCCTGTTGGGAGAGTGATTGATAGACTAGCATTATTAAATTCCAATGAAACAACATGCTTTATGTCATAATAGTCTTTTTAACTTTACTGAGACTTGCTTAAAGGCACATTATGTTTAAGTTTTGCAAATAACTGTGATATGCTTCAACAGACTATCTGTTATCAGGCTTTGGGTTGAAGTTTATATATATATATATAAGTTTATATATATATATATATATATATATATAAGTTTATATATATATATATCTTTTGTAGCAATTTGCTACTCCTCCTCCCCATTTTTCCATATTTTTACTACCTTTTTCCCTCTAATTTCTCTCTTAGTTCCTTAAAAAGAATTTATTCCCTGCTTGGTATTCATTATACTTTTTGATATGTGTGTAACTTTTTCATTATGTTTGAAGGATTCTCATCTTAAAATTCTGCTTCTAGCCAATTTCTTTTTTCCTTTTATTCTGGACACCTGTTATTGATAACCTCTTAACTTGATTGCCTCTTTTTCATCTTTTTATCTTTCTGTACTTTAATTCTAGATAATTTTTTTGCTCTATTTTTCCTGTTGACTGATTTCAGTTATTTTTTTCCTACTTATAGAAGTTCTATACTTTATCTTTGTCCAAGTTTTCCATTCTTTTTTTTGTAATTTTATTTATTTATTTATTTATTATGAATATTCATGATATATAAATTACCAAAAACTGCTTTTATATACTCCATGTCCCCACCCAAATTTTCCATTCTCTAAAGATACTTTAGAAATTTATTTCTTTAAACATAATAAGTATAGTTGATTTAGAATATGTGCAACATTCTTATTCCATTGAATAGTCTGCCTAAACTTCTATCAATATTGTAATGTTTTCATTGCTCTAGTTTCTAATAAATCTTGAAATCAGACAGTGTAAGTCTTCCAACATTATTCTTTTTCACAAGTGTTTTAATATGGTAAGCCCTTTGCTTTTCCAGTAATTTTATAATCAGCTCATCAATTTTTACAAAAATAGTCTGTTCTGATTTTGATTGGAGAGAATTAACATTTTAATAATATTCAGTCTTTTTATACATGAGCATGTTACATCTCATTTATTTAGATTTTTTTCCCCTAAGAAACATTTTGCAATTTCCTAGGTGCTTATCTTTTTTTTTTTCCCTTTTTTTGTGCCGGCAATGGATCGCAATCCTCAGTGTCACGCCCGTACTGGACCGGGACCGGCAATGGGATCGCAACCCTCGGTGTTGC
>NW_007733236.1:94660-98479 GCF_000696425.1 Galeopterus variegatus
GCTCCCAAGCGGCGCACTGTAGCAGTGTGCCACCGGGCTGGCCCCTCCTAGGTGCTTATCTTAAATATATTTTGTTAGATCTCTCACTGAGCATTTCATGTTTTTTGAAATACTCTTATTATTGTAATTTTAATTCCTGTCGCTTGTTGCTGGTATATTGAAATAAAGTTGAGTTTTTTAATGTCGATTTTTATCTTTTCAAATTGCTAGTTTCATATACGAGGGTACTGCAAGAAAATCACAGAAAGATTTGTATTATCTTTTAATTCTATTTTTTCCAAAAATTTCTGAAGGACCCTAATATAAGTTCTATGTCTTTCATGTAGATATCTTAGGATCTTTTACACAGATAATCATTTCTTGTGTGAATAAAAGACATTTTTATTTTTTCTTTCCAAACTGAGCATTATATATCTGTATTATATTTGATATATGTGTGTGTATACATATAAGTATATATATGTATGTATGAATGTATGTATATTTATAATCACACTCGCTAAAATCTGCAAAATAATGCAGAATAGAGTAAAAGTGTCTGAGAGTGAACATCTTCCATATTCATGATTTTTAGGAAAAAACATAGTTTTTCATCATTAAGTATGATGTGAGCTATGGATTTTTAACAGATCACCTCCATCAAGTTCAGTAAGTTCTACTCCATTTTTAATTTGATGAGAGTTTTTTTTTTTTTATCATGAATGAGTATTAAATTTTCCAAAATGAGATTATTTTATGCATTTTTGTTTCTAGAATATTAATATGATAAATTATATTGATTTTCAAGTATCAAATATTCATTTCTGGAAAAAGTCCCATGGATTATGACATATTATCCTGTTTATAAATGGCTGAATTTGATTTCCTAAATCTGTTTATAGTATTTTTTATTCTATCATTAATTTGTTTAGAATCTGCAGTGAGGCCTCTTTTTTCTTTCCCAATATTGGTCATTTATGCCTTCTCTTTCTTATTTTAAATTAATCTCTCTGTCAGGAGGTTTATCAATTTTGTTGTTCTTTTCAAAGACGCTGATTTTAATTTTCTGCTTTTCTCTATTGCTTTTTCAGCTTTATATTTCATTAACTTCTGATTATCTCCACTATTTCTTTTCTTTTGCTTTCTTTTGGAATTTATTTTCTCCCATATTTGAATATCTTAATGTAGAATATGAGATCAATGCAAGGTATTTATTTACATTAAATATAACATTTTAATACTATGAACTTCCATGTAAGTATGCTTTTCCTACAACCAAAATATTATTTGTATTTTAATTTTCCTTCAAGACCAAAAATAAAAACCCCTTTGAGTCCTTCTACAGCCATTATTATTTGGAAGTGTGCTGTTTATTTTCCAGTAGTTTTATATTTGCCTGATATTTTTCTATTATAGACTTACTCTTTAATACATATATTAACATAGCATAGCTTGTATGATTTGGGCCTTTTTAAATTTATTAAGAGATATTTCAGCCCAGAATATGTTCCACTGTAGTAAATTATACACACACTTGAAAAAAAGATATATTCTTCTCTTCTTCAGTTGATGCCTCTACAACTGTCAATGAGATCAATTTGCTTTTTAGTGATTTTTAAGTTTTCTCTCTTCTTACTGTTTTTTGTGCACTAGCCCATCAATTGTTGAAAGAGAGAAATTTAAATCTCTTACTATATTTGTGAGTTTTTTCCTTCTATCTCTCAGCTTTTGCTTCAAGCATTTTGAAGTTTTTTTTATTAGGTGTATACAAATATAAAATTATGTCATTTGATTAATTGAGTTCTTTATATTATTAAATGTTTTCATTTTCCCCCATTTTTTAATTTTGAAACCTAATATTTATTATATTAATATAGTTATTTTAGTTTTCTTTTGATTTATGCTTGTGGGGCTTAAATTCTATTATCCTTACACATTTAACCTATGTCTGCCTTTTTATTTAAAGTGGATTTCTAATAGTTGGTTCTTTTCTATTAGTCTGGCAATCTTTACCTCCAGTCTCTGCTTATTAGCTATACCTATTTGTTTCGTTTATATTAGTAGTTTCTGTAGTGTATACAATATGTTGTTAACTTACCACAGTTAACCTACAAATAATATTATATAAATTGTACTTCTGTTTCTCATTTCTTGCCTTTTATAATATTTTACTAATATACTTTTCTTCTTTATATGTTATAAATCCCATAATACATTCATATCATTATGCATAGTTTATCAATGATCTTCAGAGTGATTTAAATAAGGAAAAAAAGTCACCTTATATACTTAACCAAATATTGTCCTTTTCTGTTGCTTTTTATTTTTTCTTAGATCCAAATTTCCACATGGTATTATTTTCTGTCTACCTGAAGAAGTTGCTTTGCCATTACACATACTTCAAGTATGCTAGTAATAGATTCTCTAGGCTATTGTTTTTCAGAAAAAGTCATTATTATGTCTTAAATTTTGAAAGATATTTTCACAAAGTATGGATTGACAGTTATTGTTATTGTTTTTTTCCCCAGTACTTAAAGCATATTTTTCTATTGTCTTCTGGCTTGCAAGGTTTTTATGCATCTGAAAAAGTTATTTCACCAAATATTTTCACCAAGCAAAGAATTCTAAGTTAATTACAATTTTCAGTAGTTTAAAGATGTTGCCTATATACATGAATTTCGGGTTTTTATGCATCTGAAAAAGTTATTTCACCAAATATTTTCACCAAGCAAAGAATTCTAAGATAATTACAATTTTCAGTAGTTTAAAGATGTTGCCTATATACATGAATTTCAGTTACCACAGTTTAGTTCAATTTTCAGCAACACAGTTAAAATTACAGTAAGGATGGTATATTAACTGTGAGTAATTTTATAAAGTGCAAATATCGCTGCTAGCTCTTCAGTACATATATCACTATGTAAATAACAGACACATATCATGATCAGAGTCCAGTCAGGTCACTTCTTTCAAATTCTGTTGGTGATTGATCACTGTGCATCTGTCATTCAGTTCATGCACAGATGATAAAGTGTGTATTAGTGTCCCAGTATCTACCAATGAGAAACTAGTTTGATATTTTGCAACAGTGGATAATCAAAAGAGAGAATTGGCCATCACAGATGAAAGTGCAGTAAATAAATGAAAAGGGACAACATTGGAAGTGAAATTCAAGTCAGCTGCTGAAAGAAGTAGCCTATTGTGGGAATGCTGACGCAGTTGCCATTTGAGAAGCTCTAGTCATGCAGCAGGAAGAATTTAATGGAAGCTAATTTATTTATGTAATGTAGAATTTATTTTTGAGCAATAGGGTAAAGATATCCCACAGGAAGCCATACCAGCACTGCCTTCTGCTTGTTTCATTCTTATCTTTAATAGATTTTCAATAATTATTACCTTATAACTTTAATAAAAATTTTTATTACTCTATAACTGACTAAAAGAATATAGTTCTTTTATTTATTTCCTAAATATGGTCATTTAGAGGGAACTCACTTCCATACATTAAGACACATACATAATTTTTGGTGTGCAGAGTGATGCTTTTCATATGCATGAAGTAGTCTTTATACCAACAAAACAATCTTTCTAACACCCTTCAAGCAGAACCAGCTACCGTTCCTCCTTCACAGTTTTTTAGTAAATGCCAGCCCCCATCCATAAATCTTTTGTTGTGGCAATTCTTATCAATCGATTGTTCACCTCTACTTGGTAGATTGTATTTGTGAGGGACTCTGACTTTCAGTTATCAAACTGCCTTTGATTTACGTCTGTTTTGAATGCAATGATGTATGAAATGAATTTAGTTTTTGTATTTTATTATGCTATATTTTGTTTTTT
>NW_007733236.1:98965-101759 GCF_000696425.1 Galeopterus variegatus
AGAAATGAATTATCCATTTTTTCATGGAATCTTCTGAAGAATAAATTTATATAGCATTTCCTTTTTGAAGAAATTCTTATTTACATAGTACAGATGTAAAGACACATATTTTAAGTAGAAGATCTGCAAATTATAAATTGAGAGTTATAGTCAGAAGACACATTTTCATCTTTAAATTTTTTTTAGCTACAAGTTCTGTAAGAATTATGGCCTTATTCATGTATTTATTGAGTGAGTCAATTATTATTTTCCATTATATTCAGGTGAAATTTGCATTTTTCTTTCATTATATCCTCTTATTGAATATTTTGTTGTCCATAAATATTTATTTTAAAAAGACTCTAAAGACAAGGGGTAATCAGCTAGAGATTATTCAAAGTAACCTTCAAAAGCTTCTAATGTGAATTTATCAAGAAGTATTTAGTTGAACAAAATGAAAATTCTCAATAAAAACATTTCAGACAACTTAATTTAATCAAATGTAGGGAAAGCTGAATCATATAACAATAGGAAATGTTATACCTAACCACAGAGTATAAAAATAAAAANGAGTGCAGGAGTGCACTCAGGAGAGTGCAGCGCTGGGAGCTCAGCGACGCTCCCGCCGCGGGTTCGGATCCTATATAGGAATGGCCGGTGCACTCACTGGCTGAGCATGGGGCGGGGGACACCACACCAAGGGTTGCGATCCCCTTACCGGTCACGAAAAAGACAAAAATAAAATAAAATAAATAAAAAAATAAAACTCTCCAGTATGCTTGTGCTTATCTTGAAGATTTATGACTAAAATGTAACATCAAAAATCTTCCAACTTTTTTTTAAGCTTATTCTGTTTACAATACTAGGTTAGGAAGAATATATACAGAAAAGCAGACATGAATTCTGTTCTCCATATGGATTTTGTTTGTATTACAGAGCAAGGTGTGAAGTAATACATGAAAGAAATATTAATAAAATATTATGGAAAATTGGAATAAACAAGTGAGGTCTGATTGTGAGTAAATGAGAAAGACTTCAGGGGAAAGATGTCTGAATTTCTTCAAAATGTTAAAGAGGAAGCATAGTAGGATGTAGAAGTCTAATTCAAGAACAACTTGAAAATAAGGAAATAGAAAGTAAGTCAAGGTATTTATAGATAGCAGAGGATAGATCACTTTGATACCTTCCCCCAAAACAGGTACTAAAAGTAATAAAGAATATAACTCTGGAAATTTAGGTAGGAACCAGACTGTGGAAAAACTTGATCCTGTAGAAGATATCCTAGAAACTTACACTTAATTCAAGAAGAGACAGAAGATCAGCTGGCTTTGGGCTGTGAAGAAATAAGTGTGCTTAGACAAGAGTCAAAATGTTGTAAAAGATACAGCTTGCAGGATGATGATGCCTGAATAGAGTAATGTCATATATACACACAAGCTTCCTTTACTCTAACACTCATTTTCTTTCTTTCTTTTTTTAAAAAACCTTATTGGTTTAAATTCTGTTAAATTCTGCTAGAATACAAATTAGTGGTCAATAAATGGCTGCTTTTTTTTCTTGATTACTTACTTAAAAAAGAAAACAAATGAAATCCAGAGCTACAAAGCTGCTTTATGGCTTTAACAGGAGAGCAAATCATATTTAAAATACCAAAGAAGCTCCAAAAGATTTCCCCTCACCGACACCAGCCAGCCATTGAAGATGTATAACTGCATGAACAGTTAACAGTTCTTCAAGAATATCATGGTAAGAGATGCAGTAGATGAGCATATGAGCACCATAATGATAGCAGACAAATTTCAAGTCCATTTCAGTAACCTGGAATACTTTTGCCCAGTTGCAGCTGGTCGTAAGACTATTCTTGCTGTCAAGATTATAAATAAACTTCGATGTTCCAAATATGTATCATATCTGCACTAAGCCGCTATAATATGCTTTATCTGAACATTAACACTTCAGGCAAATAAAACCGTAGTAAGCCCAAAATAGGTTGGATCACTCACCGGTAGGAGCAAATCTCTCACAAGCATAAAGGTGTACATTTACCACCACCACTGCAATCACCGTCACTATGGCACATAAAGGACTTTTATATATTCAAGGGGTCCTGGTGACTCTTTCATGAGGGAATAGTGCTCCCAAGTTCATAATCTTTCTTCTCATAATGAGTCAGATTCTATAAAATGCAGAATCATGTACCCCAACACCATTCTTAATTAGACTGTTAATTAGACTGTAACTATTGACAATCTTGGCAAGGGAAAAAATCCATCTTAACCTTAAATAAATTATTACATGGCAAGAGTTATCTGATGGTCATTTCCCCCATTCTTTCACTAACATACTAGGTCTAAATTATTCCCTTCCTATTATTTGCACCATTTGAAAGGATTCTTTTAACAGTGAGCAATGCAATATTTCTTCTCCCCCATTATAAATCGCAGGATTTAGGAGACAAATTTCTCCTGTGAATAATGCCATTGGCCAAACTGTAAATCAAAGAAAAAGTTGTTTTTTTTTTTTTTCTTCTTTTTCTGGGCAAAGTTACAGTGGACTTCACAGATGAGAAATTAGAGTTTGACAACGTCTTCAATGGGCATACTCCTAACTATTTTGAACTATACTTGTAACTTTTGAAATATTTAATCTCATTCTCTGACTGATGAGATAGCAGGTTATCATCCTGTTTTTGTGGTGCATGTTCATATACCTTAGAACGCTGCTTGGGACTGAGTTTAGCGCACAGGAGCCTGTGTTGAAGGAAATGCCATACCTAGTCTCCTGGGAAAGACAATAGCACCTTCTCACACCACAA
>NW_007733236.1:101934-104217 GCF_000696425.1 Galeopterus variegatus
TCTTTCATGAGGGAATAGTGCTCCCAAGTTCATAATCTTTCTTCTCATAATGAGTCAGATTTTATAAAATGCAGAATCATGTACCCCAACACCATTCTTAATTAGACTGTTAATTAGACTGTAAACTATTGACAATCTTGGCAAGGGAAAAAATCCATCTTAACCTTAAAGAAATTATTACATGGCAAGAGTTATCTGATGGTCATTTCCCCCATTCTTTCACTAACATACTAGGTCTAAATTATTCCCTTTCTATTATTTGCACCATTTGAAAGGATTCTTTTAACAGTGAGCAATGCAATATTTCTTCTCCCCCATTATAAATCGCAGGATTTAGGAGACAAATTTCTCCTGTGAATAATGCCATTGGCCAAACTGTAAATAAAAAAAAAAGTTGTTTTTTTTTTCTTCTTTTTCTGGGCAAAGTTACAGTGGACTTCACAGATGAGAAATTAGAGTTTGACAACGTCTTCAATGGGCATACTCCTAACTATTTTGAACTATACTTGTAACTTTTGACATATTTAATCTCATTCTCTGACTGATGAGATAGCAGGTTATCATCCTGTTTTTGTGGTGCATGTCCATATACCTTAGAACGCTGCTTGGGACTGAGTTTAGCGCACAGGAGCCTGCGTTGAAGGAAATGCCATACCTAGTCTCCTGGGAAAGACAATAGCACCTTCTCACACCACAAATCACTTGGTAGATATGAAGAAAGTTTTGAGTTTTATACAGTCTTATTGTGCAATTCTGAGAAGTGAGAATATGAGCTAATATCTACTGAAATTTAAATATGGTTCAGTACTAAGTAGAATCAAAGTGAGGCCTTTTCTTAATAGTGAGAAAAATAATGCAATGCTTATTACATATTATTTCAACAAATATGTTACTAAACATATGTCCCCTAGTATATGAAAATATTTTAAAATGTGAATGAAGACTTTATAAAATATATTCATACAAATATACCTCCTGTTTATGTCTATGGTAGAGTTATGCTGTGCTCGACAATTTCATAGTATAGCTCTCTCCATAAGAAAGTATAAATTATTCATACTTTAATAATATTATAAAACACAGGTAAAGGGCTTTTACAAAAGTCTGACTGCATATTAATCACAGAGCCAGATACAGAACATATTTTCTGGCTCAAAATCAAATTGTGCAAAATAATTTATAGTTATTTGCATTTTTCTTAAATAGGAAATATATTTGTAAGCAGTCTATTCAACTTTGGTAACATTTGATTGAAGTTTCCAAACATTGTGAAGCTTATCTTCTGATATTCTACAATGTAGTTGACAAAAAATAATTTTATTTACCCTTCTGGCCATGATGGAATCAGGCTTGATTAATCATCCCATTATAAGCAACTAAAAGACTGGAAAATATAGATTAAATAACTTTTTTCTTACATATTGAGTGAGAAGCTGTTTAGGATTGTGGTTATTGAGAAATGGGAAAGAAAAGAGAATTACCTTCTTATTGCCTTGGTTTTCTGTAAGAAGGCGTCTTCTGGCCGGCCATGTCACAACAGAATCCCAAGCAGAGCACATCGGTCTCGTTGAATTGAAACACGTATATGGAAGTTCAAGAAGGCTGAGGTAGCTTGAACTCATGTGCAGAAAAAAAGCTACAGAGATCTGCATAGGGATTACACTGAGTCTTTGTTATGGCTTGTATTCCTAAGAGACAACTCCAAGAGGTTGAGAAAAAAACACACGGAAAGCTGTGAGCTGAATGTTTCTCAAAGTTAACAGGGGAATGGAAAGCATTTGAATTTCAATTATCCATACTGGAGAGTACTCATTGTTCACTTAAGGCATTTAATACCTTCTCTCCTAGATTAAGGGCTACTCTATATCCATGCAAACAAAGATTTTTCTTCAAAAAGTTTCAGAATGATCAAAGTAAATGAGAAAGCAACCTTGCTGTTCATCAGATCTAAGCCCCAAACTCTTTAAAGAAGAAAACAAAATGTTTATATTCAACAATGTAAACATTTCGACATCTAACTTTCATTAAAACTTTACTATAAATACTGAGAAGTGGGGAAGCATGACCTATAACCATACAAAAATTAGTCTACAGATAAAAACCCAGAAAAAAGAGAGATGATTGCCTTAGCAAAGAACAGCTATGAAAAATATGCTGAAATAATGAAAGGAAAACATGAGTATAGTGAGCAGACATAGAGAAGATATAATAAAGAGCCAAATGAAACTTCTAGTAGTTAAAAATAAGAAATTAATAACAGATTACACCTATAAATTCTACAGT
>NW_007733236.1:105459-111005 GCF_000696425.1 Galeopterus variegatus
TTTTATTCAATTAGATATGAGATGAGTGCATTTTTGTTTTAAACTGGTCACTTGCTTAAACATTTCTGATTATATATATATTTTTTTTCTGTTCTCATTGGCTCAAATCTATTTTTTACAGTAGCTTATTATTTATTTCCATCCACAGTCCAATTATGTCCTCCAAGAAGTATTATTCTTCTTAATCCTGTTTCACAGTGTTTAAAACCTTTTTCTTTTTTAGTAGCTTATAGTGGTAAGGTAGATAGTTAAGAATAAAAGCCTAACCTAAATAATCTCTTGCTTAATCAGTAACTTTAACACACACACACATATAGTCTAGTCTATTTATATTTACTTATTTATTTAAAATAGAAATATTTTTAAAAATTACATTAAGGCATTTATTTTACAGCAAAAAGTCTCTCTTTTCAAAAACCACTTCCATGAAACCTTAGTACATTAAAAATGTAAAAGAATAGGACTTTATTTACTGAAGAGGACATGGAACCTACTTCTGTTCTCACCCACAACACATTCTCTATGGCACCTCGTACCCAGAACTCTAGAAAACAAAGTTGGAAAATTGTAAAAGGGTAAATTTTTCCTAGCATATTTAGCCAAATTGCAAAATCTTGGTAGTATGCATTGTTTATATTTTCTTTCTATAGAATATTTAAAGTTGTAAAATTTGATTATGTAATATTGACTTTAAATATACACACATTCACACACACACACTCATTTTATATGATCTGATCATGTTACCATGGAGATTTTAATCAAGTACATTTGGCCAATTTATTTTAACAAAACTAGCACAATTGTTAGAGCAATATGACTTTTTTTTCTTAATATATGTGCTTTGCATTGAATGCTGTTACTTCTGATAAACTAGTTTTACAGTTTTGGGGTAAAGGTTAGTTTCTAAATTTAGTCTATATTGTCTTACAAATGAGGTCACATTGTTGATGTTTATTTTAGTCTGAATTGTTATAATAAATTATGATTACTAAAGCATTCAGATTTAAGTAGATAATTAATGTAGATAATTAATTTAAAATGATTAATTAGGGTGCTCTATAACAATAGTCTTTTATCACCATGATTTATCTCATCTTTCTATTAATATAGTCAACCTTCTAAAGATAAATAACTTTTGAACAAAAGGTGTATATTTTTATCATTTTCAAAGGAAAATAGCATCATTTAAAAATTAAGTACAGCTGGACTATGAAAAAATGACAATGTTTTGCCTTCAATAGAATTGTCATCCATTGAACCATTCCATTTTTTTCTTCTTACAGGGATATAAAAGTTTCACTTTTGTTGAAATTTCAGTGAGAAATAAAAGGAATTCTAAACTAAGTTTCAGTACACATATAGGAAGTTTTACTTTAAAATTATTGGTGTGGTCTTTCCTATTTTGTTTAACATGTCTTTAAAAACTAGAACAGACATTCTATAATTATTCTAATAGCGAATTATCCACCAATTAACATTTTTAAGAGCATTTTTCACTTACATGAACTATAGCCAATATTCTCATCAGGTAACTCTGATAGGAGAAAAGAAAAAATATTAATTTGAAAATAATGTAAGCTACGTTAACTCCAGTCCCCCCACCTCTTTTTAATTTGGCACTACATATAAATTGATACGAATCTCAAAGTGATTAACTTCCTTAAAAACACACTGAAACAGTAATTGACTGAACATTATCTTTAAAATGCTGGATAGATGTTTATTCTTATGAAAGCAAATAACTTATTCTTGGAGATAGACTCAATGTGGAGGGAAAAACGGTGTCATCAAAAATGTCTTGGTCACTTAATTTCCAGCCATGGTGAAATAGCTGATATCACACTAATCCTCTTGTCATGAACAATTGAAACATTGAGTAAATTATATGAGGTCATGAACAATTAGAACGTTTTTAGGTAATAAACAATAATACAAGACTGTCATTCCTGACAGAAAGGAAACACAAAGAGAGCCCTGCATCACTCCAGATTTTGCCTAGTGGGTAATTTCTCCACAATTGCATGAAGCCAAATTAGAGCACAAAAGTTTCACTGAAATTAAAAGGCAGGATCTTAGTTAAGAGATAAAAAGGCAGTTGGAGATTTCAAGAAAGGATAACAGTGAGAAAGGACATGCACATAGTAGAATCTTTATAAATGTGCAGAGCCCTTGTAGAGTCTTTGGCTGAATACTAAGCTGTGCATGTACTGCACACAACTACACAATATGTAGCATAGAACAGCTTCTAGGGCTGAGCTGAGAGATTGGAAATCACACAATGCCTGAAAAATAGGAGTTCCAACAAGCCAGCAATGGGAACTCAGTTAACAACTCAAAAAGACAACACCTAGAATAATGATTATTTAAACAAGCCCTAGATACTTAAAAATATGACTTAAAAAGATTAAATATGGCATACCAGTAAACTAATGTCTTGCTAGAAAAACCTCAATACTAGTTAATGGAAGACAACAAAACCTAAACTCCTCCAAATGTAGCATTCACAATGTTCCCCGCACAATAAAACTTGTCAGTCTTGTGAAGAAGCATGTAATGGTTAATTCTAGGTATCGACTTGAAACCCGGCAGTCTTATTTTGTGGTGTATCGGTGAGGATGCTTCCAGAAGAGATTAGCATGTGAGCCTGAGTGGACTGGGTGGGAAAGATCCGCCCTCAGCTTGAGCAGGCACCATCCTATACCCTGGGACCCAGAGAGAACAAAAACCAAGGAAAAGGTGAATCTCTTGCTCTATCTGTTGGAGCTGGGGCACACTCCAATGTCCTGTCCATGGACATCAGAACTCAAGACTCTTTAACCTTTGGGTTCCAGGACTTACACAGAGGCACCTCTGGCTGTCAGGCCTTGGCCTTGAATGAGAATCACACCATTGGCTTTCCTTATCCTGAGGCTTTGGGACTTGGCCTGAGTCATGCTATGGGCATCCAGTTTGCAAACAGACTATCATGGGTCTCCTCAGCCTTCACAATTGTGTGAGCCAATTCCCCAAATAAATCCCCTCCCATATATCTATATTCATATCCTATTGGTTCTGCCTCTCTGGAGAATCCTGACTAATATAAAGCATAGCTGTGGGGAAGAATGATCAATGAAGCAACAGCAAGATGATCCAGATATCAGAATTAGCAGTAAATGATTGTAAATAACTTATTATAAATAGGTTCAAGAATGTAAAGGAAAATATGACTATAATGAATGAAGAAAGGAAAGGTTTAGTAGAGGAACAAAAACTACAAAATAGGTACAAATGGAAAGTTACAATATCTGAAATTATAGATCATTAGAAACTAGCTAGTCTGAAGGCTAGAAAATGAAAAAATAAACAGAGACTCAGTAACTGAGTTAGAGGATGACAAACTGACAGATATGTAAATCAAGGCCTATGAATAGAAAAGAGAATGAGGCAGAAAAATGAATGTAAAAAAATATTGTCTGAAATTTTCCAAATCTGGTAAAAACACAAAGGTACAGGTCCAAGGATCACAGTAATTGCTGAGCTGGATGAATATAAAGAGAACCATATATTCATCCACAATATAGTTAAAGTGCTGGAAACTATACATAAAGAAAAAATTTTGAAAATAGTCGGAGGGAGAGACATGTATTAAGTACAGGGAAGTATAGGGAAGCAATGTTACAAATAATCACTGACATCATGTGAAAAAAGGCCAAAAGACAATTGATAAACAACTTTACTGTGCTAAACCTAAAAACGGTCAACACAGATTCTTTATTCAAAAAAAAAAAAAAAAAAAATTAAAAAAATTTTTTAAAAAGTGAGATAAGGACATTTTTAGACACAATGTTTGAGAGAATTAATCACTAACAGATCTAAAATACAGGAAACGCTGAAGAAATTTATTTTTGAATGGAGTGAATTCACACCTAAAGAAAATTCATATTTACAAAAAGTTCCTAAAATAGTAAACATGTTGATATCTGTGTACCTATATATATATGCACACACACCCATATTTATACATAGGTACGTACATACGAATACTTACATATACATATTTTCACTTTATTTAATATGATATTATCATTAGCAAAAATTGTAACAATATATTGTGCATTTCTTACTTATGTAGATGTAAAATTTTACAATGTATAGTGGTTGTTCTGCAAGAGCATCATACCCTGTAGGAACTTTATTATTGTTTATGGATGTCTTTGTGTGTTTTCTCTCTTCTTGTGCTTTTTTGCATCCATCCAGCTCCAAATTTGCAAAATTACCATGTTTTAAAGTAATGAATTCATTATTTATTTTTAATAATTTTTTTAACATAAATCGAGAAGATAGAGTCAGCCAACTGAGGCTTTAGTTTTTATTTATGTGCATTTTGAAAACATTAAGTAATACTGAAAGGTTTTAAAAAATGAACGGAAATAGGGAATTAGATGTAAATCATTTTCCCATCTGACAGATGCAAATCAGGTAAGAAAAGAAATGTTGTGATGTATTTTATCATCTAGAGAATGCACAACCCCAGACTTAATCTCAAAATTCTTACCCAAAACAACTCCATGAACTCCATCTCCATAACAGGGTAAATTTGAAAGTCTTTGTTATCCCTACAACAAAAGCTATTCATAAAGTGTCCATTACATTTTTTCCCTAAGTAACTAGTAATCAATAAGGAATATATTAGTAATTTTAATAAGTATGTCAAATATATAAGATTTATTTTATTTCGCCCTAAGAATTTTAATGCTTTTCCTCAACATTATGAGTCCGTAAAGATAGATCAGCATCTGTGACAGAATATTTTTAAGGTAGGTGGACTGACCTATTTTTATGCACAAAGAATACCTGTTTATGGAGGTAGCTTAATATATTACTATTCCTTTAGCAACACCAAATCTGATGTTACTTCTTGTGGTAGTTTTAAAATACATCTGCAAATTCTTTGACACTACTGCCTTTAAAAAGTGGAATGAAATTTCTCTTCCCTTCCCCATGGAACAGATTTAATGACTCACTTCTAAGCAGTAGAATGCTGCCAGAGGTGATGGTGTATGACTTCTGAAGCTGGTGGTCAGAGGCTTCCTAACTTACACTGCTTTCTCCAGGGAAAGCCAGCTGCCATCACGAGGACACCTAAGCAATCTATGGAGAGGCCTAGGTTGGGAGAAACTGAAGCCAGACAACAACTAACACTTCCTGTTAAACTTGTAAATGAGCCACCTCAGACACGGAATCTTCAGCCACTGTCAGCCTTTCAGATGACTAAAGTCCCTGCCAACATCTTTAATTGTAACTTTATGGAAGATGCTAATACAGAACAGCACAGTCAAGTTGATTCAAAATTCCTGATGCATAGAAACCATGCGGAGAACATATACAGGTGATGTTTTAAACCATTAAGTTTGGGGGTAAGTTTGTTACGTAGGACTAGATAAATAATACAGTACTCTTCAAACTTTTGCTTTTTAAATTGTAAATCATATAACCATGGAGGAAACAGTATAAAACTTCAAAGCACAGTACAAAAATATTTATAAAAGACTCACTGAACAACC
>NW_007733236.1:111988-115042 GCF_000696425.1 Galeopterus variegatus
TAAATATACTTTTTCTTTATATTGCTTGATAAAGCAATAAATGTGTCGCTATAGAATTATGAATGCAACACATATATAGGGTCTGTGTTTGAGTTCTATATAAATGGGATTATAATACATTTTTCTCCAGCTTGTTTCTTTTTCTCAACAAAATCCTTATAAAATTCTTCAATTTTATTTTATTCAGTTTATTCATTTTAATATATGTAGAGTAAACCATCTTATAATTCTAGGAATGATCAAATCTATTGTTGATGGATATTTTTGTTTCTTGTCTGGTTGTTGTTATGAGCTCTGCTATTATTTACATTCTTATACATGTTTCTCATTGCACATGTGCAAAAAACATTTCTAATAAGCTTTTCCTACATCTCACCAGTTTTGTCAGGCCATAATCTTCTCTTTATCATTCATTTCAAAGTATCCCTGGTCTGACAATAACTAGCTGTGGCTTTGATCAAGTCAGTTTTGGTTGTCTCAACTGTAAACCAAGGATGAAACAGGACTTTTTTCCTCCTTGGGGTTTTATAAGCATTAAACAGAAAAGACTCAGAACAAATCCTGCTACATGACTGTTAGCTACTATGGAATAAAATCCTCATAAGGCACGACATTCTGATTCTTGGTTCATGGTTCCCTATGCTTTTTACAGTGTCTAGAACAAAGCAAGGTTACATTCACTTATATATTTGCTTGGGCATTATTTTGTTCTTTCATACATGAGTAATTCAGAATTGTGTTTCTTATATTTAATTTCCAAAACTAAAAATTTTTCCCAAGTTTTGTTGTTGTTTTTGTTGTTTTTGCTATTGATTGCTATTAATTACATTGTAATCATACTTATACACTCTATTTTAAATACTTACAAATTTGTTGATTATTTTTGGCCCGTTTTACCAACTAAAATTTTAATTTTTAAAGTTTCACATGTAGCTGTTCATTCTTTACAGATTCTGATTCATGCACATATTTTAAGGCTGTGTTTTTTTTAATATATTGGGTACCGAGTATAGTTGTATAATCTGTATGGGAATGCCAAAATATAAAAAAAGCTGTGTTTATACTCATGTAATCACATATGTGAATACACATGAAAAAATATTTATGGGATTTTCTTTGTTTATGTGCTTTAAAAGTAGACTCATATGCAATGTTCTATATCTGTTTTACTCATTGACTAATATGCAACAAAATTTATTTTAAGTATATTATTGAAATTATATATTATTCTTTGAAGCAATAACTGCATCATAGTTTGCAGATTTTGCCACCACAATGTTGTAATAAATATAATTGTTCTATATGAGGTAAATATATTTTATTTATCTGATATACATATAAGTTTCTGAGTTAATGAGTGAGATATACATATTTTTATTATTAACAGAAGCTCTCTGTGAATTTTGCTTATTCCTATCATTTGTCCTTGGATTTTAGGGTATTGTTATTTTAAAATTAATTTTACCAAGTACTATGTAAATAATTACACATTTTTTTGGTTATGTGAACTAAAAATAAATATTTATGATGATTTTTTCAAATGATTTTTTGCAATATCCTTTGCAGTATTACAGTGTTGTGTGTGTGAGAGAGAGAGGCAGAGAGAGAGACAGATACAGAAAAATAAAGCTGCCTCCTATCATATAATGTAAAAGTTTTCTGTCTTGGTAAAGAAGATTTTCTACACCCTTAAGTAAATCATTAAACCATCTGGAATTTATTTTTAATAATGTGTGAGAGAGAGTCCAAATGAAACTTATCCAGATGGATATCTAACTGTGCCAACACATTTTAGTAAACATTACCATACTTTTCACACTTGCAGTACCACATTGGTCATACAACGAATTTTCATATATAACGTGTTATTTCTGGATTCTGTATTATAATCCATTAGTCTGTTTGTCTATTGGCATGCCAACAAAATGTTTATTTTTCTGTTTCAATTTTTCAAAGATTTTTCATATCTAGGATGGTAAAAAGAAAATGTCACCTTGACATTCTTTAAATTCATTTTCCCACGGGTATTCCTGATTTTGATTCTTCTCAATACAGTCAAAATAATGTAAATGCTCAGTTTAGAAAAAACAAAAACAAAACAAAATATAAAGTCATCCTTGACTTCCCTATTTTATTTACAACCAACATACATTCCATAAACTATGCCTGTTGGTTTTATCCTCAAAACGTTATCTCAGTCAAGCTACTTTCACTGCTTGCATCCCCAGCACGCTCACCCCAGACCCTATCATCTCCTGTGTGAACTGCTCAAGAGCCTTCTCTTTGTTCCTCTGCTTTCACTTCTGCCCTGCAACTGTCATTGCTCACAGGACTACACGATATAGCTTAACATGATCAGCAGATCATACCAGTCTTTTGCCTTCGCCTTCAGCTACACAGTTCTTTACCATCTCATGTAGAACAAAAGTCAAAGTCCTCATCATTTCATACAAGACCTTACAAAAGGTGGCATCTGGCTATGCTGTGGCCTCCAGTCCTTGTCATTGTTCCACTCACTCATTCTACTTTGCTGTCTGCTAAACACAGCAAATTCTTACTGCAGGCATTGGCACATACTGCTTATGATTCTTTTCCTCTATGTACTTACAGTGCTTAATAGCTCAACTCACTATCATTATATCTTGATTTAAATGTACACATCCTCAGAGAGTTGTTTCCTAAACATCACATCTAACATAAAATCTCTTAATTTATGTAGCCATTTTTCTTATTTTTTCCTAATAGCAGTGATCCCTATCTGACTTTATATTATATAGTTTTAAAATGAATTTCTCTCCTAGTAGAATAAAAACAACGTAAGGGCAGAGACTATTTTGTTTGCCTGGCATCCCCATTGACAAGAATAATGCCAGGCAGGGTGTTGAAGCTCAACAAATAGTTGGGGAATAAATGAACTTTTTTTCTTATTAAATAAAATGCTGTCAGGATTTTAACTGAAATTGCATTGAATTTAATTATAGAGATTATAGAGTTTTGTTTTGTTTTTTTCCTTTTTTTTGTCTTTTTTCATGACCGGCAACAGATCGCAACCCT
>NW_007733237.1:0-4943 GCF_000696425.1 Galeopterus variegatus
CATATGCTACAACATGGTGAACCTTGAGGACATTATGCTAAATGAAACAAACCAGTCACAAAAAGACAAATACTATATGATTCCACTTACATGAAATACTT
Source organism: Galeopterus variegatus (assembly GCF_000696425.1). Classification (NCBI taxonomy): domain Eukaryota; kingdom Metazoa; phylum Chordata; class Mammalia; order Dermoptera; family Cynocephalidae; genus Galeopterus; species Galeopterus variegatus. Next base: position 102 of record NW_007733237.1, read on the forward strand.
AGAGTAGTAAAAAGCATAGAGAGAAAGTAGAATGATGGTTGCTAGGGGCTAGGGGAGGGGGAGACAGGGAGTTATCATTTAATGGGCACAGAGTTTCGTTTTACTAGAAGAAAAGAATTATGGAGATGGATGGTGGTGATGGTTGCTTAACATAATGAATATATTTAATAACACTAAACTACACACTTAAAAATGGTTAAGATGGTAATTATATGGAATTTGTTTTTTACCACAATAAAAATAAAAGAATATTGGACCTCTGAGAATAGCTAGAAAGGCTGAAGAATCGGGTTGGGGCTATGCTTGCAGCCAGGGCAACACCCAAAATTCCAAGTCAGGGCAGTCTGGTGGGGACACTGCTGCTGCAAGAACCAAGGTCTAGGCACTGCAGCCTGTCCCACTGACCAGGAAGCCCTGGACCCTGGAGCCAGTAGTGTAGTCGTCCTGCAATTACTGTCATGCTTCCAGAAAGTTCCTCGAAGTCCCCCTTTCTTCAGGTTTCCAGTTCCCAATGCCAAGTATGAGGAGAGCTCGTCTGATTGGCAGAGCCTTAGTATTGTGCCTGAACTCTGGCTGCAGGAGAGACCAGAAAACTGAGGATCTGACATATTCGGTTCTGAGTGTGAAAGGCTTGCTTTGCCACCCACCAAGATTCATAACACTGGAAATTCTTCAAACATGGGGAGGTCATTTGGTGCTGGGCAGGCCACAAGAAGAAGAAGAAGAAGAAAAAAGACACAAGTCTACTATGACATTGTGTCCAGGAAATCTCCTGTTCCCTGGATCTGATGCGGAAGCGTGGTAAAGAGAGGACTCTAAGACAACTGCTTTGTAACAGGACAGACTAGAGTGAACTGGGGGATGGGAGCCACAGGACAGAGGGGGAAAAGCAATAGATTCCTGAAGAACTGGCACATTTAGGAAGATAACATTGAGAGGCATTTGACATATCTGCCCGAGCATACAGAGAAAAATATTGACAGAAAAACAAGCAAATAAAATCCAAGGTAATTATTTAACTCCAGGAAACAGAAAAAGCTGGGCAAAACAGTTAATGTAATCATAGTATAACATATGGCTCACAATTAAGCCATATTTACTTAGTCACAATAATAGGAATACTAGCTCTTAATTTAATCAAAAACTGTGATATCCCTATGTTAGGGACATTAGATGCAGAGAAGTCAGAGTGGCGCAAGAGAGTTCAACCGCCATTCAGGAAGTCAAAAGATGGTGTCTGAAACTGACACATGGAGAAGTATCAATGCAATTATATTGTTTAGTAACAGGAAGGTCAACAGAAGAAGCAACTTCTTGGTTGGAGGCGGGATTTTCCCGGAGTGGGACTGGGGGTTGAAAAGGCTAAAAGGGTGGTAGGAAGCGTGGGAACTACTGCTTCTCGTTATGTAACTTTTAGTACCACTTGGCTTATTAAACTGTACACGTATCACTTGGTAAAAATAAAATAATTTTTAAGATTTTAATAATGCTCCTACCATTAAAAACCTCCACCAACTCAGAGGTACAGAAAGAAAACAGGTTTATGGGAGAATGTAACGTGCTTGTTTCTAGACCTCTCCTTCTATGTCCCTGCTCCTCCTCTTTGCCTATACCTGTCTGGGTCGAATAGTGGCGATATTTGAAATATGACTGAGATCGGGGTTAGTTTTTGTCATGTTAGTAGGAGTACAGATCTCAAGGGGCAGTGTAATGCAGAGGAAAGTATACGGCCTTCAAATACAGGCGGAGCCGGGTGACGGCCAGCTGTGCAAAGAATCAGTTCTGAGTCTTCTCTGTGACCTCACTGGGCCTCAGGGTCCTCATAAAACGGAGAATGCTAACATCTATTATATTACATGAAGTAATAGATGGAAAGCATCTAGAATACGGTAGGTCCTCAAAAATCATGAGTTCTCTGTCTCTGAATTTCTCATGCCTTATAAGCCTCTCTTTGAGGGTATTTCTCTGTGTCTCTGTGTTTGTAAATTTGAGAAAGCAAAGAAAAGCTGTGCATCTTTAGCTTTCTTCTCTCCATCCCCTCTCGCCTGGTTTGGGAGATTCATCTTCCACACGGAAAACCCACTGAGACCTTGCCAGGCAGTTAGCACATTTCCACTTCTCTTGAAAGGAGAATTTGGTTTCACTCACACTGGTGTCATACCTCAGCTGATTTTTCAGCAAAAAGAAATTGATATTAAATTATTAGCCATAGCTCCCAGCTCTAACATTCAGGAGTAGATACAAATTTTTGTTTAAAATTAACTGTCTGCAACACTAGAATTGTAAATAATTCAACTGATTCCTGAAAATAACATTTTAAAATAAATACCAAGCATGATTAACAAGGACTTTAAACCCAGCTATAACTGGGCTGTGATAACTGGGTAGGTGAGGCAACCAGTGGTCACCCCAAAATAGGAGGCCCCAGTGTGATTCCAAAGCACTCACCTTCTCCATTTGGCCTAGGCTGGTCACACAGCTCAGGGACAAGTTGTTCTCCATACATTCCCTCAGGCTGAGTCCTTTCACTCCTGGAAGTCTGCTTGCTCCAGTAGGACTCCTGCCCTTCCCAGGAGGCAGTGGACAACCTGTCAGAGCTCTCAGAAGGGAAGGAAGTAGGGGACTTAAGGTCCAAGAGGAAGCTATCTTGAAGGGTTTGCTTGGAGGCCCTCTTGCATTTCCTCTTTGGACTCTCTGGGATCCCATCACCCTCTCCTTGCCTGGGCTGGCTACTCTCAAGGTTCCTGGTGAGCTGGAGGAGCTGATCCATGTCCTTGGTGAATTCAAGCAGAGTGCCCTCAGAGGAACTTCGGGCAGCGTTCTCGGAACCATAGCCAGGAGCCTTCTCCAACAGCAGGTGCTGAGAGCAGTGGGGAGTGTCCGTGCCCTCCCTAAGCACTGGCCCAGGCACATGGCAGAGGCTGCAGGGACACATGCACAGGGAGAAGTAAGAGTAGTCCACCGCGATGTAGGTCAGCATGAAGTTGATGGTGACGATGGGGGCCAGAACATTCACCTGACCCACAAGGACAAAGGCCATGGTCACCAAGCTGGTTAGGCAGATGGCAGCTACAGGTGTTTTATTTGGCCCTTTCTGCAGAAACAAAAATAACATGCAGGACTATGACATTTCAGGTAGAAAACTTCAGAAATTTCAGAAGCCATATGACAGAAACACACTCATAACAGATCAGCCCCTTCTCCCATGAGACTGTCCATGTATAAACTTGGGATAATAACATCCAGCTCATGGGTGACTGTGAGATCAGAGCTAATGCATGTAAAATGCTTAACATAGCACTGACACATGGAAGGCTCCTAACGTACATAGGTACTAGTTGTGTTAGTGACATGGGACACTACTACAGAACTTTGATTTCTCAAATATTTTCTCCTTTTGTCTTTCATTGGGTTTTAGCACCAGCCTTGGAAACCAAAGAGATGCAAGGTTGAATCTTCCCAGGGAGCGGCAGATCCCAGAAGACAAAGCAGACTCATCAGTGGCTGGAGTGAAGGAATTCTGATACTCGACATGCACGTGCTCACACACAAACACTTACACACGCCTGTCAGCAATGGAAGTGGGTATGGTAGCCTTCGGGTGGACAGGAGTTGGAAAAGTGTGCTAACTACCACGCCTGGAAGCTATTCCTCACTGTCACTGACACAGTTCTTTAGCAAAAGCAACAGCCACTTCTCAGTCCTCATCTTCCTTGCCCCAAGACTCTATTTGATGCAGCTGGTCACCACCTCTTTGAAAGGCTTTCTTCACCCGGCTTCTCTCCACCTGCCTGCCCGCTCACTGCCTGCTCTCCTCAGCCCCTGCTGCTGGCTCCCACGTCTCTGAGCTCTACGTCGAAAGCAGCCCAGGGCTCTATCCCCACGCCTCTTCGCTTCTCTTCTCTGTCTCTACTCATTCTCTAGGTGATCCCAACCAGGCGTGCCTTTAAATACCTGCTTCATGATGACGACTCCCAAATTTGAATCTCCAGCCTAAAATGTTCCCCTGAAACGGAGGCTGAAATATCCAACCGCCTACCCAACATTCCCAGTTGATGTCTCCAGATGATCTGAAACTTAACAGGCCCCAAAACAAATTGCTGACTCCCCACCCCCCCAGTCTACTCCTTCTGTAGTCTTCTCCATCTCAGAAAATGGCAACGCCATCCTTCCAGTTGCTCAGCCAAGCAAAATTCTTGATGCCTCATCTCATTCTCTCACAGAAAACTCCATCAGCAAACATTGCCAGCTTTACCCTCAGTGCAGAGACAGAATCCAACCACTGCTCCCACCTCCTGCAGGGCTAGTGTCTGGAATGCGAGAGAAGGCACGTAAGCCACTTTCAGATCTGGCCCATAAACCTCCCACATGGGGTCCTTCAGGTGTGATCCCCTTCTTGAGGGCTGGAATAGACCTTAGAAGCCATGGGTTGAAGATGGCAAAGTCATCTCAGCCTGAGTCTCTGTTGATCAGAGCACCTGTGGACCTGCACTGCCTTCCCCAGAACTTTACAGTACAGTTCTTTTTAATAAAATAGATAAATAAAGGGCCTGCCCGCAGCTCACTTGGGAGAGTGTGGTGCTGACAACACCAAGTCAAGGGTTAAGATCCCCTTACTGGTCATCTTTTAAAAAAAATAAAAAATAAATATATACTTTTATTGTGTTTGAGAATAACATTGTGTTTGGGTATATTTGTTACAGCTATTTAGCAGACGCTAACAATAAAACTACCTCGAATAATGTAAATCCTCAGAAACTAAAGGGAACTTTAGAAGGAGGGTCTTAGGTAAGCTAAAGAAAATGCTAGTGGTCCAGGCCAGGACTTTTTTTTTTTTTTTTT
>NW_007733237.1:6416-7490 GCF_000696425.1 Galeopterus variegatus
TATATGGACTCTGGCCCTAGAGAGGGAGAGGCCCTTGCAGACCCTGGATGTGGGCTCGGGGCCATATTGGCAAGGAATTCCAGGGTGCAACATACCTGGAACATAGTCTAGCAGTGGGAGCATGGGATCCAGGTGGGCATGTCCCCTTGGCCTCACAAACTTCTTACACCCAAGGGCCAGAGCAGAGTCCTACAGAGCACAATCTTTACAGGACTCAGTCTACGAGTAATACTGACTGTGGGAAAACAGGGACTCTCATACATTGCTGGCTGAAGGACAAAATGATACAAATCTCATGAAAGAGGTGTTGACAATACCTATTAAAATAAAAATGCATTTACCCTTTGAAACATCAATCCCGTTTATGAAAGTTTATTCATTAGATATATCCATCTGCACATATACAAAATTAGATACCCACACAGGAGTATTCACTGCAGCCTATATACTGGAAGCTATACATGTGTCAGTCTATAGGGAACTGATTAAATAAATGATGGTTTAACCACATGATGAAAAAAGAATGAGAAAGTTCTCTCTGCATTTATATGAAAAGACAGATTTCTAGGCTATGTGAAATGAAAAAAAAGCAAGGTATAGAACAACATATATTTAGCACTATCATTTGTGTAAAAATGGGAAAGAGAAGGGTTTGTTAAAAAACTAATAAAAACATTACTGAAGGGGCAGGCTCGGGGGTGGGGAAAGGGGTAGAAAGACTCAGGATAGGAGCAAAAATTCTCAGTGTGTACTGTACCTTTTATATCATTTTTGGCTTTGAACCCTGTGCACATGTTACCTAGTAAAAAGTAAAAGAAGTGGGAGAAAAAATAAAAGGCACATGGCACATGGAATTTACTAGAGCATGGGTCACTGCTCCCACCCAGGCCGTGCTGACTGAGGGTAAGAAGCAGAGCAGGTAGAAGGAGGAATTCAGGGTGATTTGCGACTACACATGCCCTAAACAACAGGGAGGCTGGGGATTGGAACGGGGTTGGGGAGGTCCCCTGTGCTACCCCAACAAGACAAAAATGAGCTATAGCTTGCAAACCACACACTGGGCTCTAGTTTTTA
>NW_007733237.1:7953-25173 GCF_000696425.1 Galeopterus variegatus
GCGACTACACATGCCCTAAACAACAGGGAGGCTGGGGATTGGAACGGGGTTGGGGAGGTCCCCTGTGCTACCCCAACAAGACAAAAATGAGCTATAGCTTGCAAACCACACACTGGGCTCTAGTTTTTAACTCAAGAAACATGAGCCTGTGGGCTCATGGGAAGTAGACTCTGTTTATTTCTCCTTTGTCGTCTTGGTTTTAGGAATGTGTCTTTTGATCATTTCAGCCATGACGCACAAGCTACACTGCCTCAGTTAAGCTTTGCTCCACCATGGTTAACATGGAGCCCAGAGGCCAGAAGAGCGAGAAACCACTGAACAGTGACCCCCAGGGGGAAGGTGAGCCTCGAGGGCAGAGTAGGAACTGCAAGGACCAGCTCCCCTCCTTACCTCTTTCTTCAATGGTAAACTTGGAGGATCCTGAATCATTTTTATTAAAGGATGGGCACTCCATTTCCCTGCTGCTTAGGGTCCAAGATGCTGCTGTGACTGTTTAGGTAGCCCAGCACTAAGGAGCCGGGAGGCTGTGACACGTAAGATGCTTCACCTGACTGGCCCCAGCCTAAGCCAGCCAGATGACAAGGCCCAAAGAAATGACCTCTGTGTTCTCATTTGTCCTACCCCAGAGAAATTGATCAGAGGCTCTAATCAGAAAAACTTCAGCAATTTATGGGCCAACAATCGGGTTAGCAGTAAAACGTACATTTCTTTAAAAGAGGATCACTCACCCCTTGTCCCAGACAGGCAAGTGCAGGAATCACTTTCTCCTGGGCAATGCACTGCAGGATCCGGGGGGCTGAATAGAGTCCTCCCATGCAGGAGGCCAGGGATGAGATGTATAAGCCCAAAAGGAATAGGAAGCCCACTAGGGACACCTGTGTGAGAAGGCAGTTTCATTATCCAATGCCAGGTCCTGCTTCTGTCCCTTTCTACTCTCCCTGACACCCACACATCCACAACCCATCTAACCACACATTAAGTCCTCTAGATTCAACCTCTGGGATATATTTCCCGTATGCCAGTCCCATCCCACTTCATTCCACTACTTCAGTTTAGTCCACCATCACATCTTTATATGGTTCTCAAATTCAGTATGTGTCAGACTCATCTGTGGGGCTTGTTAAAACACAGATTTCTGGGTGCCACCTTCAGAGTTTCTGAGTCAGTAGGTCTGAGGTTGGGTCTGAGAATTTGGATTTCTAACAGGTTCCCGGGTGATGTTGATGCTGATGATCTGGGGACCACACTTTGAGAACCACTGGTCATTACAATGCTGTTTTCCTGCCTCTAAGCTCTCCCCACTCTGAATCAGCCCCTAAACCTCTGCCATAGTGACCTCTCTAAACTCAGATGTGATCCTTTTTTTTTTTTTTTCCTTTTTGTCTCTTTTCATGACCAGCAACGGATCGCAACCCTCAGTGTCGTGCCTGCACTGGACCGGGACCAGCAACAGGATCGCAACCCTCGGTGTTGCTCCCACACCTCGCTCAGCCAGTGAGCGGCTGGTCCGCATGTGGGATCCGAACCCTCAGCGGGAGCACCGCCGCACTTCCCAAGCGGCGCACTGTAGCAGTGCGCCACCGGGCCGGCCCTCAGATGTGATCCTAACGCCTCTGCGGCAAGCATAGTAATGACTTCCCACTGCCTTGACATATAAGAGCACTTCAGAAAGTTTGTGGAAGAACAGAATTAAAAGACCATATGAATCTTTCCATGAACTTTTTGAATACCCCTCATACAAAGCCCTTCATGTTCTGTGACCTCTTTAGCCCCACACCCTGCACACCGAGAGCCTTTGGTCAGCACGATTTCCCTGCCTGCTGGAACCCTCTGTCCACACTCCCTAATCTACTCATTGTATGTCTGTTGAACTCCTAATGTGCTTCAAGACTCAGCACAAACCTCACCTCCTCCGTGAGGCCATCCCCAATCCCCCTGACAATAGTGGTGGCTTCTCAGTGCTCTGTGGCACCTCAACTCAATGTTAAGATAGCACCTATCACACTGTCTCCTACTAATCTGGAGGCTTCATTGAAGCAGGTCTCCTGACTTGTTCACACCAGCATTTCTCAGTGCCCAACACAAGTACAAATGCTAAACGGGTGAATGAGATCCATGACCCATATGTCCCACAGGCACCAACTAATAGAATAAGAAAGGGAATAGCTGTTCTCCTTGTGCCATCTTGCAAAAGATCAGTGCTGCTCGCCATGCACCTGTGTCCCAGGCTGTTAGTCATGAATCCTTCTCACCCTCCCGAGCCCACAGGGAAGCTTCTCTGTTTTCTTGATTATTTGAGGTGTCCTCTCCATTCTACTTTAGGTACAGTGGCCAGAACTGTGTATTCCAAGTCCTCATTTGTCAACTATTGCAGATGGATTAGATTTAATTTTCAGCTTTATCACTTACGCTGTTCCTGACAAAGGCTCTCCTTGTCCATTTTTTACTTCCTTGCTTCAGTAATGTGCCAGATCCGTGTCGTCAAGCTACACTGAACACAAAGTCCCCGGCTAGACCGCTTTCCTGGCTCATAAATTATCACTGCAATAATTTGACTGACTGATGAACTCTACATCAGTCAGGATTCTTGACTGGAAAAAACCTTTTTTTCCAAAGAATAGATTTGTAGGACATGGCAGGTTCACAGAACCATCAGGAGGCTAAAAGATCAGGCTTGGAAAAGGGCAAGACCCAAGCCTGGAGGCACTCCCAGATTCCTCAGCACAAACAGTCTGACCGGGATGCAACAAACACCCCATTGCCCTGCGGATGAATTCTCACCGTCTCCTTATCTCTGCCTCATTCACTACAAGTGGAGCATCCTATGGCCAGACTAGACCATGTGCCCTACCAGAGCTGCAGAGGGACAGACGAGAGGTCTGGTCCTTGAGGCTTCTGTATACTAAATGGGGGCACTCACTCCCTTCAAGACCACACATAAGGTGGAATAACCCCCAAATGGCCAGAGAAGTGAGAGGCTTGATTTACAAGACTGTGGTCCACTACAAAGCCCCTCTCGTCTTTATTGCAGGGTGGATTACTTTTCCCTAAATGCATTATCTCATTCTTATCCCCAGTGAATCTCACCTGTCACTTTTCTTCAATGTCATGGGTTTCCACCCACCCTTCACTTATCATTTTATTACAAGAAATCAATGTCATCTAATGTTTCCCATCACTGTGTGTACTCTGATGACATTGTGTTACTTCCACCCTGTGAAACAGTTCATGATGCCCGTGGCTTACCTTGCCAGTCCACCAAGAGCTCCTCAAGGGCAGATCTGTTTCATTCTGAGATGCAATTATTCATCTATAACCTTTGTTCTGTCTTCTCTATCAAATGCATCCCATGTTGACTTATTTAAAATAAATATACAACGTTGAAATTTTATCAAGAGCTTTTTGGAAATTTAACTCAGTAGTTCTCCTCTCTGACTATACATAACAATCACCCCAGAGACTCTGATTTAATTAGTATTGAATGGAACACAGACCTCATCAATCTTTAAGAAGCCCTCCAGGTGACTCTAATGTGCAGCCAGTGTGGAGAACCGCTGGGCAGAGGACATTGCACCCACTGCATTCTCCCCCAAGGAATTCCTTAGGTGAGAGAGGCATGGCATCTCCTTGCACAAATTTTATTGCTTCTTACCCAAAAGGTTATATATATTTGTGTTAATTTTTTTTCTTTTTTTTTTCATTGAAAGCCTGTCCATTACTCAGTGGGAATGAGGCTCCCAGTCTGACGTCCTTCTGGTGTTGGACTGGACCCAGGAACCTAACGAGTCTCTGGCACCATGAGAACACGATGTGGTGACTTCCATCTTCGGCCAGTCTTCCTGCAGACACACCCTGGGATTCCTCCAGAACCCCCAGGGCTGGGGTCAGATGGGGGGTTGTCCAAGTATAGTGACTTGTTTGTGTCAGTTGTGTTTAGAATGACCTGTTCACTTACCACTTTTTTAATACAAAAGTATTATTCAATCTATTTTCTGAAAAATAAATGGAATGTTGATCCTCATGTGTACATAAATTATAAAAACTCCATTCCATCTCTCTCCTGCCTGGACCCTACCTCTTCCTTTCTATTTGTCATCCATTCACCCATTTAGGAGGCATTTATTGAGGACAGGTTATATTCCTGGCATGGTGCTAGGAACAGGACAAGGCTTTATAGATATAACAGTAAACCATGCAGCTTTGCCCCCAGCTCTTGTAGAACTTAAATATTTTCTCTATTCATATTGGACTGTAAATTTGCTAAATGTACCAGTGGAGGTGGAAGTGAGAATTTATTTGAGCAGATGTGTGTCAACAGTTGTTTTTTTAAAAAAATACACCTGTTTGAGCCATCATAAAAAGCTATCTTTTCAAAATATTATATGGGGCATGAACTACACTAATTTCTTTTTTCAGTAACTACTGATGATTAATTCCACCTCTCTGCTCTTTGTATTTTATCCCAGCTCCCATTTTGAGCTTCAGTCACTGAGGGACTTCACTAGCTCACTGACTGCTCTCTTCTCTTGAAGGACTGAATATAAAGTCACGTGCAGGGGGCTCATTCTGCTTCATCTGATTCCTGTGGCCCCTTGGTGTTAACTGAGGAATACATCCTGAAACCCTAACAATCCCAAATTTATTAACAGGCAATGGCTCCATAGCCCCTAGGTTTTCTCCCACATCATATTTCCACAGATACATGAGTTTTCTAATACTCGCCTCACTCCACAAATTGAACATCTCAACTTCCAGTCAGGTTTTACCTCTCAATTGACAGCCATTCTCCATTAAGAGACAAAGTGTGCTTCACTTCCTGAGAGGAAGCATTGTGTCCACGATGGGGACATAATGGGATGTGTCCTCTGGGACAGTCAGGCTGGGCTGGCTGCGGGTGCTGAGTGGCTGACTAGGCTCACTCACCAGCCACGAGTGCTGCCCTTTGCCGATCTCCCCAGGCACAGCTTGTGTCATGGGCTTTCAAAGTCCCTCTTGAGTACATGAAACCATGACTATTAAATCAGGAATGATTAGACTTTACTCTGTGGAATTCCCCATCTTCAACAAAGATACTTTTGGGGTATTTTTCCAACTTAGTTTGCTCTTATTTTGCTAATTAGCAAGCTCCAGGGCTCCTAAGGTACTTGGTCTTTTTGATCTATAATAAATATCTGTTTCCTGGGTGGTATACAAGTTTATTTTGAAACATTTATTTAATCTATTTAATTTCATCCCTACTAATACTGTTCTTTACACAATTCCTTTCTCTATAACTGAATAATATTGTGTTGGGAAAATGGAACAATTTGGTCAGGCTCCCCTTGCCTCAGGGCCGGATAGGGGCGGTGCCCTAAACATTGTGTGTGTGTGGGTGGAGTGAGTGCACCCACACGGGGCCACTTTGGCTGGTGTTTACTGCCTCGGGCGCCTGCCGGGCACGGCCATGTTTTTCTAGACCTGCAGCTTCCAAGGACCGCGTGGCTGGTTACCTAGCTTACAGACCTGTGTGAAGGGGTCTGGTGACCCAGCCTGGCGTGTGAAGGGTTTGTGACCCAGTCTGTGAACAGGCTTGAGGGGTCTGGGAGCTCCAGACCCTGCCCTAGCTCAACCATCGGCCCAGTCGGTGCAGGATTACTGGCAGGTAAAAGAACTGCAACAACTGGCGTGGTCACCTAGCTTTATAATTGGCATCACGAACAGGATTAAGAGCTAGACAATTGGCGTTGTGAGGATTCCAGGCCTTAGCTGTAGCTTAGCAGTAGCCAGACATATTGGGATTGACTATTTTGACTTTTCCTATCCAATTAAACATGATGAATTCATTGGGGGAAAATGTGTCCCCCAAATAAATGTTTCTATCTTTAAGGGTATCCCCATAGGAAATGTGGAGGGAGTTAAAATTTAATAAGCACCTACTATGTGCCAGGTATTACACTTTCATAGGTTATGTCAGATCCACCACAGTGTACTAAAGATTTTTAAGAAACCATAACATTACTGAGACTGACTCCCAAGAGCTGGCAAAAAATTCCTCTAGGATGGGGATAAAAAGTAAAAAGAAACTTCGAGAAACTGTGGGTGGGAAAACCAAATGATTAGAAATAGATCAGAGAAGCTATGGGAAACCCAAAAAGAAACAGATTAACAGAAAAACCCAAAGGAATTTAGGGCAGCCTGCAGCCATTGAAGATCACTGTTCTGGCAGGAAGTGCGAGAGAGAGAGAGAGAGACACACACACACACACAGATAGAGAGAGAGAAGCAAGTGTCAAGGGAGCATGTCTGATGGCAGGACAGACAGAAGTGCCCAGGAAAGCTCTCAGGTGGGCTGACAAACAACAGAGACCATAGCTAAGATGTAAAGCTGAGTTGCATGGTTTACTAAAACCACATCAGGGTGGCAGGCTGTGTCAAGTGACCAAGTAAAGAGAGTCTGCACTCATATCTCCCAAACTCTATGGTCTGGGCCTGCCCATTCTCCAGGGACCATTAGCAAACTCATCTGCGGCCCAGCTTACTGCCTGTGCACAGTACCTGCTACTGCAGTGGAGTCAGACCCAAGGAGGGACCTGGGAGAGCAGGAAAGCAGAAGCACTTTGGGGGAAAAGGCTGTGTGGTCCCCTTGGGAGGTGTTAGTGGGGGCAGCAGAACACCAGTTGCGTGCCATGGCTGGTTCCGTCACTGTGCATCTGCTTGCTGCACCAGCCCCTGCTTGCTTCTGAGAACCAAGAACAGTAGCTTTTCTTCCTTTATAGCCTTTACAGCCTTTACAATTGCCCATTCTTGGAAAGTCTCGTCCTCTCCTCTAAAAACGAAATCTCCACCTCTCATCCTAGCGTGTACATAATTACATTCCCACATATTATTGCCAGGCCTGGATTAGCAGGTGCCCCCACCTAGCTAAGTGCTTGCCTACCTGTCTCCCTGTCTGGGAAACAGGTGCCATTCCAAAGAAACTTCCCCTCTATTCACGTGTCTATTATTAGGTGTGGAATTTCCACCCACACAGGCTCTAACTGCTGTCTCTGGAGATGTTTTCACCCTATCACTGTTTGTGGCCTCCCTTGGATACAAGGCTGCCTGTCCTCCCACATACGCATTCTGAGCTTTCCCTGCAATGCAGGGAACAGAGAGGAGAGAAGAGCCCCAGCCCAGGGGATAATTTGCCTCACTTCATCAGATCAGAGTCTCTAATGATTGACAGGACCCTTGTGAGGGAATCCTCTAGAAGGAACCAGCTTCAGCAACAGGCTGAGTTGGCCAGCCACTGGCAAGCTGTGGGCAAGCAACAAGCAGTTCCTCTGGTCAAATGCACTTCAGCTGCCCCCCCGAGGCCTTCGAGTCCTCTAATGCAGCCGAGCTTTTCATTCCACGAGAGAAAAGGCCTGTGGGAGATGAAACTCCAGCCAGAAGAGTGCACACACCTATAAATGAAGAATATAGATTCCTTCCCTGACAGCAAACTTTGATACCTGGGGGTCTGAGACCTTGGGCCCTGGAAGGGGGATGTCAGTTCTCTCACTACCTGAACTGTTCCTCTTTTCAAAGCCTGTTTCACACTAAGGTCTAGACCCCTGAAAACAAATACCACTTTTGCATGGGTGTCTAGGTACCTTAAAAAGAAACCCATTCTAATATGAAAACTAAGCCAAATGTTTCTCTAAAAAAGTAACTTCACAGTTTCCTGCACTAGGCTGCCCCAAGCACTGGCCCTCCATGAAGATCAGCAAGGCTGCTTTGCAAAGCCTCACAACAGAGGAAAATGGTACTCTCTCTTAAAATATAAGCGGCAATACTCAGGAGTTAACAGTAAGAAAAACTCCCTAACCAACTACATTTCTCTGAAAAATGATGGGATTCTCAGGATCCGCTTTTCCTCCAGGAATTTAGGAAAGGTAGGAGTTTTGGGGGATTTCCACAAATGTATCTGACAATCTTAATCTTGCAGGTTGTAGTGATGCCAAATAAATGTCCTTGGTGTTGCATGACCTCCAGCCTGCTAATGGAGGCTATGGAACGTGAGGAATTTGCTAATCTTCTCCCAGCAGGGAGAAACAAAGATGTTGCAGCCAAATCAACCTGGAGAGTCTGAGATTGTGGGGAAAGCCAGAAGGGTCAGGGTCCTCAGGAACAAGGCGGGCTCCTGCCCTGCCTCCCACCAGGCCCTCGCCCTGGCTCTGGCTCCCATTGTCTGCCTCTGCCTCCCCGCCCCCTCCTCTGACCACCAGCCTCCTCCTCAGTTGCTTCTTGTGAGCAGCACTTTCTGTTCATGGTAGAAGATGAAGCTATAGGCAAAAATGAAGGGCTTGTGTAGCTGGGAATTTGGGGTGACTAGATCTTTCTGTTTCTGTCCTGATTTTCGACATGAAGAAATGTCCTAATTATCTATCACCTGCATTTGTTGCCTCTCTGGGTATTGTTGCCTGTTTCTAGGGCTCCATAAGCAGAACCTGTGCCTTTTCCATTATTTCTGGCCCCATAATACTTCAGTCCTGGGCTCAAGACAAGATGGATTCCCAGACAGGACTGCAAAGGGGAGGCAGCTGCTGGCTGATAGGAACACATAAGTGACCCCAAAGGACAGAGTCCTTGGGTGGCGCAGGACACACCCACCTTTTCAGCTATCAGGAAGTCATAGCGCAGGGCCTCTCGGGTACAGATGGCGCCAAGCAGGAAGGTGAAGATGATGTACAGAAACCACCTGCAAAACCCAAGAGCACAGCAGAGCTGCCCCGGACTCACCCATCCCCATCCTGACCCCGCCCCATTCAACCTCTGGTTTCCTATGGGAACCTGTTGCAAAATTAAAAAGGCCAGTCATAAAGCCTCCCCAGCTGGCCTGCAAAGGCACTTTTTATACTATTTCTCCTCTAGCATATTCCTTACAAATAAAAAAAGTAATCTTTTTTTGTCTATTATATTAAAGAAGAAAAACGCACAAAGGGTGGTAGCAGTGGGAAAGTGGGGGCCCGGGTGGCCTTGATTGCCAGGATTCAGGCCAGGGCTGACCTGCAGCCCCATTCCCCCCCTTCCCCCAGCAGAAGAACAGGTCGGTGATCCTTCAGGCCTCGAAGTCCTGCTGGTCTTTGGATCACAGATGATAGAGAGGGAAGCCAAGTGTAAAAAGGCAGAGCAGTGGCCTGGCTCTGTTCCCAAGATGCCCCGTAACCTTGAACAAGTCACATGATCCCTGCTGTGTCCTCATTCCCATCTGGGCAGTGAGAGGATGGGCCAAAGTTTCCTCCAGGGACCTCCCAGCTGGGACTAGAAACAAGACAGGCTTCTCATACAGAACCCTCTATTCTCTTTCCTTCCCAATTCTCAACTCTTTTTGTGTTGTCTTCATTTTCTTCCCAGTGCTATTGCCTTATTTTGTACAAAGCTTGGGGCCAGGTGCCTGATTGGTAGCAATGGTGCCATTGCAATAAGCTAAGAGCAAACTTAATTAATTAACAATATTAATATTTTTAAATACCCTGGTTAAAATAATACAAGCACTTTTAACTTCTCAAGTCATCATCATGTCTATGATCTCACTGCCTCTGCACACTGAAGAAGCAGAGAAGCTTCTTCCAGCGGTACAGAGAGAAAAACAGAAGATACCAGAAGATCAGAAACAGACTAAGGCCACCCAGCCTGCTAGTGTGAGCAGCACAGTGTGAACTAGAACCAAGAAGCTGGACAGCCTTGGGGGAGATACAGGAGGGGCTAGTTGGGAGAAGAAAGACAGCCAGTGTCTGCGCCTTTACACTTAGTGTCTCCCCCACCGTCTACGAGGCGCACACATTATCATCATCCTCATTTTACAGAAAAGGAAATGGAGGCTCAGAGAGTCCAAAGTCAAACAGCCAATCAGTGGCAGAGCTGGGAGGCAAACCCTAATCTGTCTGATTGCAAAACTCTCCATCTTTATGCTCCCTCCAATGACCCTGGAAACTCAGTGGTTAAAAAATCCCCAAGTTCCAAGTTGGGGGTGGGGGAGAGGAAGGGGTGGGAAAGAAAGGATTTGATCTGTGGTCTGCTAATGACACTCCTCCTCGGCAGCATTCCCAGGAAGAGGGTATGAAAGGGCAATGTCTGAACCCACCAGACGTGAATTTTCCAGCCCACCGAGTGTTAAAGGAGGACAGGAATATGAAGCAGATCGGTCACAGTCAGGGCACTCTCAGAACAATAGGGCCATCCCCTCTTTTGCCTGCAGTTTTCTCTCCCGGAATTTTCCAGCCCACCGAGTGTTAAAGGAGGACAGGAATATGAAGCAGATCGGTCACAGTCGGGGCACTCTCAGAACAATAGGGCCATCCCCTCTTTTGCCTGCAGTTTTCTCTCCCGCTGTCCCGCACTGAATGCCATGAGGGGAACTTACGAGATGCCAACAGCTGCTAGTGAGCCCAGGGGGATGCTGGCAGCAGGCTCCCGGAGGTCGCCCCCCATGTTGAAGCCGGCCATGACTCCTGAAAGACACCCAGATGGGGGACGGAGTGACGCAGCATGCTCCACGAATCACCTTCCCAAGGCCTTCCCCTTCCCCTCTCTGGGCCCTCTCCTGGAAGCTATCCCACATCAAGCCTTCCCATCTGCAGCTCTACAAACAGGCCCATTCTCAATTTCCCCTGGCAACTGGGAGGCATCTGCGTGGCCCTGAAAGGAACCTTTGTGGGTTGGGTGATGACTGGGAGGAAAGCCCTACCAGCTACAAAAGCCCAGTGAGGGAGGCGTCTTGCAAGCCACACCAAGATCCTGCTACTGCATGCTGAGCTCTGCCTTCCCAGCTAGGACAATGATACCCTGAGGCTCGGCATCAGCAAAACGCCAGGCAGCCTCCGGCAGCAGATTTCCTCGCCTCTGCTGCATATTGAGTGCACTGGGCTTTCCGGTGTCCTTGGGTTCAGGTGCCACCCACAAAGCTCCAGAGCTACCACAGGGCTCTAAACAAACTCCATAATACAGTCCTGATGTTACCAACACTGAGTCACAAGCTCCTCATCATCCCCTCCATTTCCAAGATCACTAATGAAAACGAATTAGTGTGTGATGGTGAGGAGGGGGGTGCTGTCTTGCCATACAGACACATCTATGAGAGCAGCAAGACAATGTGTTCTGATCATCGAACCAGGGTCCACCCACAAGTACTCGAACAACTGGCCAGAAAGCCTCCCGGAGGGGTGCATCTCCAGTGTGCCTTGAAAGCGGGATTTGAATGGGCTGAGGGATAGGAATGGATCTAACACCATCGTGACAGATTTATGAACACTTTCAACCTGATGGGGCCTATACTAACTGCGTTTTTAAAATTTTGTTTAACCCTCACAACAACCACATCAGGAAAGTAGAATTATTTCCCCATTTTATAGAAAAGTGTTCAAAGAGGTTAATAATTAAAACCACTTAAGGTCACACACTAGGATTCAACCCTGGTCTGTCTGGCTCTGAAAATTATGTTCTTAATGCCTCCGTTATAATGCTTCAGGGAGTGCAAGTGGAGTGAAAGCTTTGGAACAGAAAGTTAAAGTGGGGCTATTTCAAAGAGAACCCTGAATGTTGGACCAAGAATGAGGCCTGAATATACTTTGACCCAGGAACTCCATTACTAGGATATTATCCAAAGTAAATAGTCAAGGAGATGAGTAAAGATTTAGCCCAAAATGTTTATAAATGCTTGTTTATAGGAGTGAAAACAGAAACAACCTAATGTCTAAAAACAAAGGATTGATGAAATAAGTGATAATATATCTTTCAATAAATACCAGGTCTCCAATATTGTCAGGGATGTGCTGTGATATGTAGAGATATTTAAAAGCTATTGTTCAGTTTTAAGAGGCATATTAGAAAACAGAACATATGGTTTGATCCCATTGTTGTAAAAAAAAAGATAGACAGATGTGTAGAAAAGGAACTAGAACATATTTTAAAATGTTAACAACGCTATTTCTGGGTGATGGAAGAACAGATCTTTTTTATTTGACTGTTTATATTTTCTCAATTTTCTACAGTGATCGTTTTGAAATGTGGGATAAATAATTTTTAAAGAGTTTTTTTTATTTAAAATGACCTGTAAGGCACATTTTCTTTCCTCTCCCCCTCCCCCAAGATCCTATTAAAAGGGCAGTAAAGGGGGAAAATAAATAAATGCCTATAAGCAAAGAGTATTTGGGAGGGGGGACCCTAAGTAGATGAAAGGTTTCCACAAATGTCAGGAACATAGAAAATGGAGAAAATGATACAGAGTGAAAGGTATAGAAAGGGAAGCCTTGGAATTCTTCTCTAGAGGATCTTAATACACTATTTGAGGAAAACCAGGGCTGCTGGTGTGGAGATTTGCACCCCAAATGAAGATCTGCTCAAGAATCAGCCTCACTCACAAGTGTGTGGCAGTCAGCCTTCCTGGGAGGGAAGGGCCTCAGCAGGGAAACAGACCTAAACACACCGCAGCAGGGGCAGTCCACACTAGTGACCAAGGGTCAACAGATGACCAGAAACAAACAAACACATGCATAAGTAGAAATGAAACAACCAGGCTGGACAAAACATAAATCAGGATACAGGAGAAAACACTAATTAGTTGCTCCAGATACATCCAAGATGAATATTCTATCTGTAAAACAAGAGATGCTATGAAAAAAAAAATACAAGAACAAGAAAGAACTTTGGGAAAATAAAAATACGATCACTAAAATTGAAAATGCAATACATATGAAAGATAAAGTTAAGTAAATATCCCAGCATTTAAAACAGAAAGATAAAATGGGTACAAAATTTAAGTGAAACAGAGGAGAAATCTTGGAGTTACAACATCTAACCAAGAGAGGATCTGGAAAGAGAGAACAGAAAAAATAAAAGAAAATAAACAGATAGATAAGGGAAATCAATTTCCCCAAACTAAAGAAGACACAGTTTTCAGATTAAAATATCACACCAAAAAATCTAGCACAAATAATAATAATAATAAAATCCATACATAAATGTATCATTATACAATTTCAGGAGAAATCCTGAATGCCTCCAAAGATAAAAACTGAACACTTACAAAGGAACAAAAATTAGAATGGCACCAGACTTCTCATCAGCAACAGTGAATGAATGTCAGAAAACAATGGAGCACAGAGGCAATTAAAAATTTTTAATTTAGGGCCGGCCTGGTGGCGCACTGGATAGTGCGCCGCTTGGGAAGTGCGGCGGCGCTCCCGCCCGAGGGTTCGGATCCCACATACAGACCGGTTCCCGCTCACTGGCTGAGCGAGGCGCGGGAGCAACGCCGAGGGTTGCGATCCCGTTGCCGGTCCCCGGTCCGGTACGGGGGCAACACTGAGGGTTGCGATCTGTTGCCGGACACGGAAAAAGACAAAAGACAAAAAAAAAAAAAAAAAAATTTTTAATTTAAAAACTCTGAGGGGAAAAATATTTTGAAACTAGAATTTTAGTCAGTTACTAATTAAGCAAAAGTAAAGTAGGCAAAAGCTCAAAAAATTTACCTCCCCATACTGTTTCTGAGGAAGATACTACAGCACATACTCCAGCAAAATGAAGATGTAACCACAAAGGAGGAAAACGCAAGATTCAGAACACAGTCGTGATAACTCAGGAATGAAGTGAAAGCCCACAACAACAGTTGTCCAGCAGAGAAACCAACCAGCAGGGATTGAAACTGAAGGATGGAGGCCCCAGAGGGATGCCTCTGGATAGGAAATGGACTCAACACAATGGACAGTATGATTAACAAACTGAATGATTCTAAGGATATGCTGACTGTACATTTGGCAACCAAGAAAAAAGAAAGGTATTGAAACTCAAGGAAAAGTCAACAACAAAATCAAGGTCTAAATATGAAGAAAACTAAAATGTGACATGAGCTTAAACAACTAAATAAAGGTAAGAAAAAGTAACCCATTTGACCATAATACTAGGAACATTCTTCCCTAAATGGCACAAGGACATCAGAATCACAGTGAAGGAAATGGAATTCTGGCCCACTACTTTGCTCTTCAGTGAACAACAGCTACATAGTCCTAGTCGTGTACACGTTTATTGTTTTCTAACTTCTAAAATCGACCTATAGGCCAAGCACAGAGGATATAACTATAGTTACGAAACAATACCAATATTATCTACTTTGACAACTTAAAAGTAAGGCGATACATAACTGATATTGAGAAGTGAAAAGAGGGAAGAAAAGTAGAGGGAAGAAAAAAAGCACTAACATTTTCATCATGGTAATGTGCAAAACAGAAACCCAAGTCCCACGATCTTTCACTCAGGCCCAGCTGGAATATTACAGGCTTCAATTCATTCAATAAGAAAACTTGAAAGGTGATTCAGGCAATGCCTTTTGAGCCATTAAATTTGTTAGGTAGATGAAGAAAAGGCTAGCAAATACTTATATAACAGTTGCAATTAATTTTTTTTTCCTTTTTGTCTTTTTTCATGACCGGTAATGGGATCGCAACCCTCAGTGTTGCGCCCGTACCGCGACCGGCAACGGGATCGCAACCCTCGGTGTCGCGCCCGCACCGCGCTGAACCAGTGAGCGGACCGGTCTCTATATGGGATCTGAACCCTCGGTGGGAGCGCCGCACTACCGAGTGCGCCACCAGGCCGGCCCAGTTGCAATTAATTTTAAGTAAACTCTTTACTGATTCCGTATCTTTTTACCATAAACTTAAGTTTCTAAGGGTTTGCTAAGGAGAACAAAGAAATTTCCATTAACGTGAAACAGTTCGACTTCATATCTCCAAACACTTAAGACAAAAAATGCTTTTTAATAGGTGCATGTGCGTATGTGGGGGGGAGAAACTGTGTTTATACACTTAAGTTGAAACTACATTTTGCATGGGATTTTGCTCATTCACCTGCTAATAATCAACTTGTAATAGCTCTCCCGATACTGCGCTATGAACTCAAATATAAACGGGTTATGGAGACCGCCTTAAAATTAGGACAATAACTAAAGCATTCCTTGTAAAAATATTTTACATATTAAAAAAACATGGTTCTAATATAATAATCTTGAAACACAACATAGAATCTCAGTTTCCCACACCAACAGTAAGGAGTGAAGGGATATAGCCTAAAATTGATAAAATAACAGAGATTTAAGCATCCTACTTAAAGTGATCAAGGCAATCAACAAAAGAAATAAAAATAAAAATATAACTATCAAAAATCGAGAATGGATGGGGAGTATGTAAGTAAGCTAAACTCTCATATTTCTTGGCATGGAGTCAATAGATAATGTATGACTTTGATTAATCAAGTTATAGGCATAGAAAAATGAATTAAAACCTCAAAACAAACAAACAAAACCAACAAAAAAGTTATAGGCATAAGCATACCACTTGGTGATACACAGTTAGCTCCCAAAGTATTAAAAATGATTAAAAGTAGTTGCCCCTATGGAAGGGTATTTGGGGTGGTGGGGGAGGGGTGAGAGACGATTGCTTTGTGTTACAAGCTCCTCTGTACTGTTTTACTTTTTGCCATGTGCAGGTCTTATCTGGATCAAAAAAAGAATGCCCAGGACCTGCTTTGCTCCCATTAGTGCTCCTGGGACCAACTCCTGTTGCTACAGCTCTGCTCAAGGGCCGGGGCCCTGCTGCTTACTGCCAGAACCATCTGATGCCAAGGGCATTCCTGGCTGCATCTCCATGTTTACCAGAATCCTAGACTCTAGTTCCATCCATTAATGCCACCTCTTCCTGGACTTCACAAATCCTGACTCTCTGCCAAGGTTCCCACCTGCACCAGGTTTACTTGGTGCTGTGCCTCCCCTGCCAGGCCACATTGCCTCCCATCCTCTGCCCCCAAGCCCCTGGCAAATTTTATGTCCATTCACTCAGCCTTGTGAGATTACATACTGTTCTTTATTCCTTGCCAGTTTAGTACCTCCTATAGTTTGTCATGTCTTTTGAATACCTTCCTTCAGGTCATTTACAAAAGCGAATGCAAGAAGACCCATGAGGACCCCATGGCTATGTGCTTCTGCCAAGGAAAGCGACTGATCCATCCTAATTGCTTCCTGCTTCCAAACAGTCTCTGTATCCGTAACAAATGCCCTTTCCTCCTCCCCCACATCCTTTACCGAGGTCCTCCTAGTGGACCTGGTGTGGAGTACACTGGGATCCTGGTCAGTGAAGGAGAAAGGACTGATCCCGACACAGGCCACCCTCGGGAATGAGCCAGACCCAGATATGGCTAGGAGGCTGGCTTTTGAGATAAAGCAGAAAAGTCAGAAAGTGTATAGTCAGTATCACAGACACTGAAGGGCCAGAGACTAGGAGATAAAGGCACCTCATACTCAACCAGAAGCCTGGTGGGTGATTCCTGGTGGGCAGCATGGGTGCTGTGTTTCCACTGGTGAAGTACACACTTGTTGGATGGGCTCGCACATTGTGGCTATCACTTCCAGAAATTTACCCTGTGTTAGTACACAATTCTTGGATAGATGTTCTCCAGGTGTGGTGAATTATAAATGTCTTACTTGCCAGTTAGAGCTAGAAAAATTATTTTGATTTAGGTTTTTTTCACCCATTAAGTGTTATAGAGATCCTCTAGTTTGCTTTCTTTCTGCTTCTGGTGCAAATTTAAAATATTATTGTGAATGTTAGAGCTAGATATAGGGTTTGTGCAGTTGAACAGATACTATTTTCCAGAATATTAGTGTCCAGATGTTTTACAAATAATACACAAAAAGAAAGTTCCAGGGCCGGCCCGGTGGCGCACTGCTACAGTGCGCCACCTGGGAGCACGGCGGCACTCCCGCCGAGGGTTCGGATCCCACATGCAGACCGGCCACTCACTGGCTGAGCGAGGTGCGGGCACAACACCAAGGGTTGTGATCCCGTTGTCGGTCCCGGTCCGGTACAGGCGCGACACTGAGGGTTGCGATCCGATGCTGGTCACGAAAAAAGACAAAAAAAAAAAAAAAAGAAAAAAAAGAAAGTTCCACAATTGAAAAAAAGGTTGGAAAAACCTTGATTAAATACGATTAGAGAGGTTTTTACTGCTGGATTTACAGTGCCTATATATATATGCTAATATTCTCAGTCTATCTCTATGAAGGGAAATAGAGCACACAGTATTTCCGAAAACTGATTTGACATTGAACACATTTTTTTAGGAACCAAACCCAGTACTCCTTTGAGAATTTCTTGTAAGGGTGGTCGTGTGGTGGTGAACTCCCACAGTTTTTGTTTGTCTGAGAAATATACTATTTGCCCTTCATTT
>NW_007733237.1:25460-26577 GCF_000696425.1 Galeopterus variegatus
CTCTTCAACTTTGGCAAGCCTGCTGGTTAAACTCTCCATCGTGTTTTTTATTTTGCTGAATAGCTTCTTCAATTCAGCAAGTTCTGCTACATTTTTTTTTCAGGGCATTGATTTCCTCTTTCAGGTCCTGTGTACTTTTCCTCATTTTATCATGATTTCTAGCTGAGCTTTCTTGTATCTCATTCAGTTTCTTAGAATTATCACTCGAAATTCCTTGTCAGTCATTTCAAGGGCTTCTTGTTCTATAGGATCTAGAGCTTGAGATTTATTATCTTTGGGTGGTGTACTTTTTTGATTTTTCGTGTTTCTGGTGTCTTTTCTTTGACGTTTATTCATTGTGGCAGGGGGTTTCACAGTCCACAGGTTTGACACTATTGCCTGACTAAGATTTTGTTGGGGTTGCCAATTTGCTATGGCTACCTCAGTGATTACTCAGTTGGACACTAGTGTCAGGCAAGTCCAAAATTGACTACTGGGAAGATGGCGGGGTGTTCGCACCACTCCCTCTGGTGAGTCTCAGCTCCCGCATTGAGCTCCCGCGGCAGCCTCTGCAGCCAGAGCCACCCCGGCCGCCTCTCGCTGCCCTGGCGCTCCTGGCTCCTGTTCGCACTGCAGCCTGCTCAGTCTCTCTTTGGCTCGCAGTTCCAGTGGTGCCCGGGGTGGGGAGACGACAGCCCCCTCCCCAGCAGATACTGCTGTCGCCGGACCCCGAGTCCCAGTGGCAGGGCTGCGTAGCCTGGCCCGGCGCTGAGCGCGGCAGCTGTGGTGGCCGGGCACCGAGTGGTGGCTGCTCCAGGAGGCTTCTTCCTGGGGAGGATTTTGTAAATTTCACAAAATGGCGCGCACTCCAAACCTCAGTTCACGTATTATGAGAGTCCCCTTCAAGGTCTCAGCAATCCTTCAGAGCAATCCACCTGGGTAGTAACAGCTATCCCCAGCGCAAGCAAGGACACCAGAGATTCTGACCCACCATCAGGCTTTCTGAGTTCCTCTTCTTGCTGGTGGCCTCTGGGATCCTGCTGGCGCAGTGTGCGGCCGGTTCACTCCCTTCCCGCCACCATGTTCCCTCAGTCGGTGTCTGGGCCACATTTTTTAATTTTATTTTAATTTTATTTTA
>NW_007733237.1:26789-56003 GCF_000696425.1 Galeopterus variegatus
GGCGCACTCTCCAGTGCGCCACCAGGCCAGCCCCTGGGCCACATTTTTTTAAATGAAATATTTTGTTCATCATCAGAGTTCCACAAAACACAATTTGGGAAATGCTAAGTATCCATTTCATAATTACCATTTGGTCCTTACATTTTTCATGGCAGTCTTCCTAAAACTGTTCAAAATGGCTATTTAGAGTCAACGATTCCTACAGCTGTAAGGTGTCCTAGAGATCATCTACTCCAATCTTTTATTTTACAGATAAGGATACAGGCTCAAAAGGGGAAGTGGTTTTGCTTGAATTTTTGAGCTAATTGCTAGCAGAAGCAGCACTAATCATCAAGTTTTCTGGTTCCAAGTTAGTGTCTTTCCACGACATCATACAGCCTCTCCATTTCTTTCTAACACCCAGCTCCGAATCACTATTCTGTGACATCTCCCTTCCTGTGGGTTTTAAACTGCCAGTTCCAGGAAGCAGTTAACTGGTATACCCCAAAACACATTTTTTCTCCCTGTATCAAGATGATGGTATGGTCTGCACCTCGTCACCATGTGACATGAGTACACGGCTTCCTTACTTCCTTTCCACTTATAGCTTAATTGTTTCTAGGCTGCCTATTTTCTATCTTGTTTGAGTTCATAAACCTATTATTTTTCTTTTTTATTAAGGTAGAGTATACATGTACTAAAGTGCCCAAATTTTATCTACTGCCTTTTGTTGTTGAAAAGAAAGGAACCTATTATTATCTGGAGGCAATGTAGCTCTGAGTCGTAGTTTCATCATCTGCAAATGGGGATAATACAATTTAACTTGTAGAGCTGTGGTAAAGTTAGAATGAACATTTATAAGGCACCTATCATAGTGCCTGGCACCTAGTAGGTGCTAAATAAATGTCCACCTAGGAAAGATGGTCTCCACTCCTTACTCAGAAATCCCTTGGGTTCCCAAAGATTCTGGTCCCTCTTGTTACTTTCTTCCTGATTTCCAAACTACACTCCTTTTCCACACCTGGCTTATTGGTGTGTCTGTTTAGCTGTTCTGTAGAAATCTTTCATCCCCTCTTTGATCTATTCTTGGAGGCAGAACTTGTCAGTCCCCCACTCTCTCAATGCTTTAGAGACTCTGTTGGTATAGACAATGTATCTTAGTCCATTTTCTGCTACTTCAACAGAATACCACAGATTGGGTAAATTATAAACAATAGACGCTTATTTGGCTCACAGCTCTAGAGGATGGGAGGTCCAAGATCAAGGAGATGCATCTGGTGAGGGCCTTCTTGCTGCATCACAACATGGCAGAAGGGCAAGCTAGCACACACGAGACAGAGAGGGGAAATCGGGCCAAACTTGCCTGTGTAACAAACCCTGTCTCTCTATAACTAACCCACTCCCAAGATAACGGCACTAATCCACTCATGAGGACAGAGCTCTCATAACCTAATCACTTCTTAAAGGACCCACCTCCCAATGCCATCACAATGGCAATTAAATTTCAACATGAGTTTTGGCAGGGACTCATGACCATAGCACAGTGTCAAATAACAGGACTTTCAAATGCCAGGACTCAAGCAAGATTTGTTGGCTTCTGGGTGGGGGGCAGCTCCAGACATTGAGTGTCTTCTCCACCAGCATTCTCTCTGAAGTTTGTGGGAAGCAATGGGGGGTTCATCACTTACCATCTGGGTGACCTTGGGGAAATAACTTCTCGGTGTCTTTATTTCCTCATCTGTAAAGTGGCTTAATAATAGAAACCATGGAAGGATCCAGGCTCTATGGGGCCTGAAACTTTTTAAAAATACAAAATTATGAATATGAAATTAGAAACAGGGCTTTGGAAGGTGCTCACACAATGGAGGGACCTTGAAAACCAGGCTTCACTAGCTCCATGGCAGACCTGCATCTGATGGAACCAGTGAAGTTGTCAGGAAGTTTAGATGAAAGACCATGCATAAAGTGCTCAGGACAGTGCCTGAAATAATAGGCTACTGCAATGATAATAGGTATTATAGATATTTATAGTAATTTTGATAAAATTATAAGCTCTATAAATAAGATTACAGAAATAAGCATGTATAATAATTATAAAGCTTCTTTCTTTTCCCTTGTTCCAGCTCACAAGTCCATCAGAATAAAATGGAGTGAGCCCCATCTTCAGGTTGTCCTTACTTGGGCCTCTCTATTCCTTAAACCTGGGACCCCTTTCTTTCACCCACAAGACACACAGCTTGTTTTGAGACAGAGGGGATGGCCTGGGAGGGGAGGAAAGAGGAGGTAGGCTGGAGTCAGCCGTAATGGTCTGCGTAGGGCCTGGTGAGTGACCTCAGGGCATCCTGATCCGGGACAGGGGGCAATCAGGGCTGAGAGTCCTGGAGACAGCCAGCCCATCTGAGGGGTCCAGCAGACTTCCAGAGCTTCCCAGGGTGTGTGTGTGAGCAGGGAGGGGGAGTCAGGTCCAGGGAGGTCAAAGGACATCACAGAAATAGCAGGGCTCTTGACAAGGAAGGTGACCGTGGACACTCTGCTAAACACTTGGTTTCCCACCACATTTTTTATGCTGGGTGTGGTCAACCACAGGCCCATGTGTTTACTGTGGCCAAAGAGGCCCTTATCCCTTCCAGTAAGAGTTTGGGATTTGGGGACAAGGGTTATATGACTTCACATGACTGGTATTATTTTCAGTGAATTTCCATTCTCTAGTTCCTCCATGAATTGTGGTTCTGGATCCCTGGAGTGGCTGCACTTGTATGGGTGTGTGTGTGAAAACCCTGCAGGGAGAGATGTTTGTTTTTCAGGGAAAGTTTGGTGTGTAGCTTGGAGAAGGAAAGTGCTTTAAAAAACAAAGCAAATGCAGTATGTGCTCCAAGGCCCGCCCTCATCCCCACCCTGCAGCCACCATGACAGGGTGCAGTAGAGGGGGGCAGCCAGGACACAAGGATGTGCTTCATAAGGACGCCCTGAAACTTACTCCTCAGCTGCTCTTCCCTGGAAGTTGCCTGCCCTTGGATAAAATATCTGAAGTAACTTACACCTCCGATGGGAGCTTGTGGTGGGTGTGGGGACAGAAATGTGTGTTCCTCAAGACTCCTCTCCCCTCTCCACAGCCTGGAGGCTCTCTTGTTCCAGAAGGGGATGGCGTTGGAGGGAGCCCCAGCCATGACTCACTCAGAGCTAATCCTTGGCAAATCTATCACCATGGAAACTGCCAATCATCCATGCTTTTCATAGCTTAATGGAACATCTGCCAGGGGAAGCAAGTAACACAAATCATTCATCCTGCCTCCTGTGTTTACATTTGGGCCCTGGTAAACAGAGAGAGAACCAGGGGAGGGCAACCCTCCACAGCAGGATGATAGCCAACTCGGTCACTGAGTAGTAGTGTGACCTTTATCAAGTCCTTCATCAGCTCCTCTGTGCCCCTCCTTTGTCAGTTGTAAAATAAAGGATCAGATCAGTGACTCTCGACCTGGTTGGGCTGAGTGGGAGGGACAGGACAGAATGTCCCCTAAGAGGGGTGGGGTCAAGAAGCCTGTGTAGTTGACAATCAACTCAATATTATAATCAAGGATCAGATCAGTGACTCTCGACCTGGTTGGGCTGAGTGGGAGGGACAGGACAGAACGTCCCCTAAGAGGGGTGGGGTCAAGAAGCCTGTGTAGTTGACAATCAACTCAATATTATAATTTTGTATTTGTAATATTACAAAATAACATTTTTATCATTTAAACCACAGAAAATAAATCTTGACTAATATTCTTAGGTAGCTATCTTTCTCAAAGGACGCCCCTCCCTGGTCCAGAATTTCCAGTGTCTATGAGGTTTTTAGTATAATTATCAAAATGGAATATGGATTAAAAAGACCAGCAGCTGAGACTCGCTGGACTAGCTGATTTCAAATGCTAATCCAGCTCAAACTCTACGCTAGTGGGTGGCTTCTTCAAGAGTCAGGCTGCAGCTAATTCCTGTTTGAGGGGAAAGTACTGGAAGGGAGGCTCACCATACCCACCCCCCCACTCAGACCAGGCCTCCCCCCATTACTAGGACCGGGGGCCGGAGAGGCAAAGGAGGGGAACTGTGGGAGCAGTGCAGTGGGGGCAGGGGGGCATTTCAGGGACCACGTTACTGAGACAGCCTGCTGGGTGCCTGAGGACACCCTGAGACAGCTCCCTCTGGAGTGCTGCCAGCCAAAGGTGTGACTGCTAATCTGGCATCTCAGCCCAGGAGCCTTCACATGGAGGGGACTCATGTCAGGCCCCAAGGGTGCTTGGACAGGAGGCTGCTTTAACTTGTACTCAATTTGTGCAGAGGAGTGGGGGGGGGAGGGGGGGCTGAAAACTTTTTTCAGATGTTAGCTTCTACTTTTATTCCCTTTTCCACTTTCCTTTTCTGTCCATTCAAGAGGAAGCTGACCTATATTTTACTGCCTTGGGTGGTAGATGTGGCAGAGAGGAAGCAGAATTTGCCTGCACGCTGTTTTGGCTTTTGTTTCTCAAAAGCCTAGGTCCTTAAGAGACTTAAGAGGATCAAGGAAGTAGAAAAGCAACAGAATGGCTGGGGAAAGCATGGGACAAGAACAGAAATTACCACGTAGTTTTCAGGGCCCAGTACAAAAAAAATACAGGATCCCTTGTTCGAAATTTATTGAGAATTTTTGCAAGGTCAATCATTAAACCACCCTTCTCAGCATGGGGCCCAGTGTGAATGCATAGGTCACACACCCATGAAGCTGGCCCTGGGCAGGAGTGTCCCCCACATTCAAATAGAAGATTGGCCCTGGAGTTGGGGGCAGGGAAAGAGAGGCCCACAGGTTCTAGTGCAATGAGGACCTGGGATTCACTCTCTGGTAGCACTGGTGGGGATCCATCAAGACCCCAGAAAGGATAAGGTTCCTAGGCTCAGCAGATTTCTGGTCCCCAAAAGTGGCTCAGAGGCAGCATAAACATGAAGAGCCCTGCAGACAGGACCATGGGAGGGCCTGCCTCTGTACACAGATGAGGAATAGCCAAAAACTCCCTAACATGCCTTGGTACAGTGCAATACCCTAAGACCCTGGAACTGGCGCACAGCATGGCAGGCCAGGTGGAGGCATCTTGAATGACTGATGTTAGCTTTAAGTCGTCCTGGCAGAATAAAGGCTTAGAGTCAGAAATTGACTCTCTTTTCACTTCATAAAAATGAAAGAGATGCACTACTTTTGACAAATCTGGATTCAAGAACCAGGATTCTGCCTGCCACTAGTGAGCCATAGTACCAGGTTCATTCCCATGGCCACTCCTCGAGGGGGGTCAGGTAGGAGGCTGTTGCAATGATCAAAGTGAGAGACGAAGCTTGGACCACAATGGTTCAGCGGTATAGACAAAAAGAAGGAGAGAGAATTCAGTAATATTTAGGAGGTAAAATTGACAGGACTTGGAGGATACTGGGAAAAAAGAGGGACTTATCACGAGTAACTCCCCATTACTGGCACGAGCAGTCAGCTGTGTAGAGGTGCCATTTACTGAGATCAGGAATACAGGAGAAGAACCAGTTGAAGGGTGGGCGAGATGGATTTGGTCCTGAACTCGTTGGGTCTGAGATACCCAAGGGCGGCTGTCACGTAGGCAACAGAATATATGGTGGGAAGCCTAGAGGAGGAGTCTGGGCTAGACATGTAAATCTGGGAGTCATCAGCTTTTTGGGTGGTCATTGAACAGTGGGAGTGGATGAGATTCCAAGGAAAACAGCAGAGAGTCTGGGCATAGCCTGAAGAAGCCCACCATTTAGCGGGCAGGCGGAAGAGGATGCGCCATAAAGGCAAGTCAGAGAGCGGCCGCGAGACCAGGAGGCTGCAGGACCATGAAAGGCCAGAGAAAAGCGGGAGGATGTGCCGTGCTGCTGAGAGGCCAGGTGAAGTGAGACACTGAGAACGCCCGTCGAATCCAGCACCGCGGGAAGAACCGTTTCACTGGAGAGACAGTCTTAGAATTCCAGAAGAAGAGGGCAGAGGAGTCGAGCAGGGGACAGAGAGCCATCCTGCTCTGGCTGTGAAGAGCAGAGGGAAAAGCACTGCTGGAGGAGAAAGGGGGACCGAGGAAAGGTGATCAAAGATGATTAAAGCCGTTCATATCTTTCTGTCTTAACGGCTTCATTGAGGTATAACTAACATACGACAAGCTGTACATGTTTACAAGTGTAACAGCTTGAAAAGCTTTGACCCATGAGTATACCTGCGAAACCATCGCCACATGAGGAATACATTTCTCATCCCCCACAATTCCTCCTGCCCCTTAGTGATCCTTCCCTCTTGCTCCCTTCGCCCCCATTCCCAGGCATCCCCGATCTGCTTTCTGTCACCAGAGCCTGCATTTCCTAGAAGGTTATATAGACGGAGTTTCACAGTCACACATTTTTAGAAGAGCACTCCTCCTTTGCCTGACTTCTTCCACTCAGCATGATTCTGAGATGCATCTATACTGCTCTATATACCGACAGTTCACTCGCTTTCATTGCTCCGTGGTTTTCTATCACGGGGCGGTACCGTGATCTGTTTATCCCCTCGCCTGCTGATGAACATTCAAACCGTGTCTAGTTTGGGACTACCACAAATTCAGCTTCTTTGAACTTTCACGTACACGTCTTTACAAGAACACATGCTTCTGTCTCTCTGCAGTAGATAAGTGGGAGCTGAATGGCTGGGTGTGTGTCTAATTTTTTTTAAACTGCCAAACTTTTTTCCAAAGTGGTTTCACCGTTTTACTTCCCTTCGGTAGTGTATGAGAGAACCAGTTTCTCCACATCCCTGCCAACACTTGCATGGACAATCTTTTTAGTCTTAGACATTCTAGCTGCTTCTCTTTCTTTTTCAGCCCCGATCCTGTCTGGGGAGAGGATAAACAGTAAGGAAGTGGCCACGTATAGAAGGCAGAGGGGAAGAGGAGGAAGGCAAGCAGACGACAGCGGACACACTCCAGGTCATCAGCACTGCCTTGATCAAGAGTGAAATGCTTTGCTTAGTCTGCGCCCTGGGGACAAGCCCAGTGCCTAGCAAATGGTCTGTCCTAAGGATCATATGGTCAACATGTTAGCTCACTGCCTTCCAGGCCACGGTTCTATAGGAACCTCAGTTTGGGAAGGCTCCTCCATGGCCACGGTAGAGTGGGAAAGTGAGGGAGGGAAGGGTAAGGAGATTCATTCATTTTCACATGGGATTCTGGTTTGGCCCACACCCAGTACAGCAAGAAAAGAGAGAACATAGCATTTCTCTGCCCCCTGAGAAAAGCTGCAAGGGTGGAGGTAGGGGGTGGGGAGTTCCTAGAGCCGGTAAGCAGCACTCATTCCAGCACGAGGGGAGCCACTTGTCCTGCTGAGGAATCCGTCCTGCTCAGCCCTAAGAGAAATATGTCCCCTCTACTAATTGGGCCAAGAGTCATCAATATATAAGTATGTGGTAAGGAGGACTGACTCATGTCGGGAGCCTTCAGGAATTATGAACTAGTAAACTCTCTATTAAAATAATAGATCTTTAGATCTCTAGTCAAACCCTAAGGCCATCTCCAAAGTCAGATATATATATTAAGAGCACATGCAGGCCAATTATGATACTGAATTTTGGGAACCAGCCATTTATACCCCTCATGCTAGTGAGATAAAGAACCCAAATTACAATACCTGTAGCCGCCGGGAAGAACACGCCAAAGACAGTGAAAAAAGACTCCCCGGGACTGTAATCTGGCAGAGCGTTGTTCTGTAGCAGTTCCGGTGAATATCCAATAAAACCATGCTCTGAAATAATACAAAGCAGAGCAAAATGAGCCAAGTGATAAGCTATAGCAGAGACTTCCCTAGATGACAGTGCTATCTGATATAACTATTAAAAGGTAGAGGGTGTGTGTGTGTGTGTGTGTGTGTGTGTGTGTGTGTGTGTGTGTGTGTGTGTGTGTGAGAGAGAGAGAGAGACAGAGAGAGAGACAGGAGTTCTGACAGAACCACCCTCGTTCCCACTTCTAGGGCTTGACTTTTGTGTAGCCACAGCTGTAGATACAACAGATGAAATGACCTGCAGGAGATCAGTGGGGGCCTCTGGGGCGGGGAGCATTTTCATTTTTTGCTCTACAGACTTCAGTATAACTGAAATAGCTTTCAATGAGCACATATTTATGTGTTTGCTTTTCATTAAAAAAATGAACTGATGTTGCAAGTTACTTCCTTGCCCAAAAACTTCCATGGGTCCCCATTAGTTACAGAACAAAGCCCAGACTCCTTAAGATGAATATCAAAGCTCCCCACAACCAGCCCACCATATGCTATTCAACCCTTGCTTTCTCCCCTCCCCAACAGTCACACTTCCCAAGAACAGTCGCTCTTCCCAAGAACACTACTAATACTCATCCCTGTGCCTTCGCTCAGGCTGGGCCCCTGCCTTCCAGACCCTTCCCCCACACGGGTGAGCATCAACACTGTGCTCATTCACCAAGCCAGCTCAAACGTTGCTTCCTTTGGGCTTTACAACCACTCCCCAATCAGAAACTATTACCCTCTGCTAACTGCTCCCGGTACTATGACTGACCATACGAGGTATTTCCTCAACTAGATTCCTTGAGGCAAAAATCCAGTCTGACACATCTCTGTCCCCCAGAGGCAAGCACTGCACTGGCACACAGTAGGTAGGTTGCAAATGTGAGTCACGCTGAAAAGAATCTTCCTCTTAGATTGGCATATCTCGTTCCCAGGCTTTCACAGTTTGACTTGTTCACAGGCTACTTTATACCAGGAACATCTCAGACCTGATTTCTTCAATGCATTTTAAACATCAACTTTAACAAAGTTTTCAAATGCTTTTAATCCTACAGGCACTTGGCTGCTTTGCTGAAGGAGGTCACCTTGAATAGCGTCTGTGAACATGCTAGTGGGCTGTGGAATTTGAAGACAAGTACAAGTATTCTTGGGCTCGGAAACACCCAGGATATTCAGCCTCTGCTTCTGAATCTCATCTCTGAGAATAAGTTGGCTTATTCCTCTTAACTACAGTCCAAGAGAAGCTGATCCCTGCTCCTTTTCCCTTGACACCTGCAATCACGTAGGATGGGTTTTCAGCCAGCACTCCACAGCTGACCCCTAGGTCCTGTGAGCGTCATCCTCCACCCACCTCAGAGCTGAACTTCCACCTGAGCTTGCATCCCCCAAACACAGCTCCTGCTACACTCATGAATCCAGTGAGGTCGCCCGCACATCTCACAGCTTCCAAGATTCATAACTTCATAGGAAAAATATTTCTCAAAAAAATAATAAAATGAAAGCTCAGTGAAGCACAAGGGACCCTTGGGAGTCCAGTCAGGACTTACACTGATTGCCAGTTGCTTTCTTTTGCCTGAACACAGAATTTGTTCTGGCACATTAAATCCCAAGTACTGCGCAACATTTCTGAATGGTTTGGCATCTTCACAGCTGGCCCTCCCCTCATTAACAAAAAAGCAGTAATAGCTAAGTTAACTTTAGCTTATCCGCTGGCTGACCTCACTGACTAGTCTTTGTGAGGAGAAAACCAGCCCAGCCTGCCTTGGAACTGAGCTCAGTGACCTGGAATGATGCACAGGTCTGAAAGCAGATCTGGGTGGAGGGCTGGGCTCTGTGCAGGACACAGACACTTCACAGGGCACATCATCTGGACAGTCCCTAGGGCAGCCCTGACACAGGGAAGGATGAGGTCACCACCAGGCCTCAGTGGCTTTGCCCTGGTCGGCCTGAAGGTTCAGAAGAATTTCAGGCCCAATAGATGCATCTCTGGGAAGCATTTTTTCTACCTCCATCACCCAACAAGATCCACAGGCTGAGAGAATGAGTCACTTGGCTCCCACATGGGTCAGGGGAGGTGGCCTACCTCAGTTGCCCTCCTCTGCAGGGCCCATGAGAAATGAAGCCCTGACACACTCACAAGCACACACTCACGCTCACCTGCAGCTGGCCCAGCTGGACCCAAGTCCAGTCCTGAACCTTTCTCAAGACAATGATCTTAACTTTGAAGAGAACTCTGTGGACAAAGATATTTGTCAATGCTTTATCTATAATAATGTAAAATCAGAGGAGAGTCTAAATGTCTAACTACGGGGGACTGAGATATTTAAAATGTTTATAAAGAACTTTTAGTACCATAAAAAACTACATTCTATATCACATATGTTAAGTAAAAACAAACAAACAAACAAAAAAACAGGTAACATTTATAGTACAAATACAAAAAGAAAGTTTTTGGGGGACTGAGATATTTAAAATGTTTATAAAGAACTTTTAGTACCATAAAAAACTACATTCTATATCACATATGTTAAGTACAAACAAACAAACAAACAAAAAAACAGGTAACATTTATAGTACAAATACAAAAAGAAAGTTTTAACTTATCCATGTAAGTCTAGAAGGAGACATACCAAAATACTAACTGTGGTTGTCTGCATAATGTAATTATGCGCAATTTTTTTCTTTCCACATTTTTAGATGAGCATAACCTACTTATCAATAAATGATATCTTTTGGGAAAACAAACAAAACAACCCATAACTAAAAGCCTACTTTCTCCAGGCAGACTTTCTGCATATGAATATCTTTTTGTCCTTTCTTTTTCTTTCCGTTTATACTCTACCTGCTTCCCAAAATGATTTGAGTGGCTTATGAGAAAAACATAAGCAAGATAGGGCAAATAAAATAAAGACCAAAAAAGGAAATGAAAAGAGAGAGAGATGGAGAATGCCCTAAGTTGTACATCTGTGACACACGGTCGAGGTCTCCGAACAAGGCTTTGAGGCAAGAGCCTGTAATGATCTCCCTGAAACCAGACTTCAGGGCCTAGAGCTGTTGGAGCAAGCCCACTCAGGCAGGGCATGTGACCTGTGGCCCATCCCTCACGTGAGCCACTTTCCAACGGATGAGAGAGAGTCCCTGAGGCTGGCATGATGGACCCTGCCCCAATTCCTCTGCCCAAAACTTCTCAGGCCCTTATGACTTCCACTGCCCCACCTCAGGGTCCCCAGTCCTGAGGCAGCCCCCATGGAGGCTTGCTCCACTGGTCCCCACCCTGTCTGTGGGGGGTCTGTTCTCTCTCCCATACCTGCATCCTAGGGGTCCAGCCAAACCTGGAGCTTCTGTAGAGTGGGTGCCCACTCTGATGCTTCTGAGGTGCCGGTACTGGTTAGCTGAGCCATGGTGTGGGGGCAGCCAGTCACACTCAGGGTCAGGGCTGTGGCTGAGGCAAACACCACCTGCCATGCCCTCCTACAGTGGCTCTTAATGCCTAACTCACTGACATCTGCACCAAAGGTTTCTGATTCTTTTGGCCATGGCTCATAGAGTCTGATGAAAGTCTCCACAGATACCACATTTTGCATACCATTTAGGGGTTCCCAGATCTCTGAAGCCTCTCTGGCGGACACAGACCCTGATGTCCAAGACCTCTACGCTAGGAGCTACCTCTACACCTGAGACTGTCCTGCCAAGCCCTGCATGCAGCTAAAACTTCCCAAGCCCTGACTGCTATCATGCCCTGCCTCAGAGTTAATGGAAGCCCTGGGAGTGACACAGCCAATAATGTTTTTAGACTGCAGTCTCTGCCAGGAAAAGAGGAGACTGTGTGTGTGCACAAACAGAGATTGTGTGAGTCTCCCTGAGGGCAATTTCACTTCTGAAAATACTGCTCAGTCACCATTTGCTGAGCACCTATGTGCTAGTCACAGAGCACCAAGTCCTTACAGTGTCATCCTTGATCCTCACAACTGCCCTGCAAGATAAGAGATGAGGAAACCGAGGCTCAGGAAGGTGAAGAATCTAATCTAAGGTCACACAGCGAGACCTGTCTGTATTTCACCAATGGCCTCTCCCCAGGAGGTAGGTCCCAGGCCCCAGGACTGCCCTCCCTCACAGAGATGCACACAGCATGAGTTCCCCTGCAGCACAGGGTCCCCTGCAGCCCCAGGAAACATGCCCCAGAGATCATGGCATCTCATTCCAGCTCCATCTGTGGGGGGAAGGCAGGGGTCCTACCCTGGGGAATGCAACACGCTAAGGGCTCACACAGCTGGGAGGACACACAGCCCAGCCTGGACACTTGGTCCATCTGAATTCAGCTTTCCATCTACCCTACTGTCCCTCTGTAATTCATCCTGGAGTTGTTTCCTGAGGGATTTCCAAAGCTTTTTTCTTGACCTCAAAAGGGTCTTTTTGCCTGTGGGTCTTCCTGTTCTCCTGCTGGTGAAACAGGGTTTCTGGGCTGGGGTCCTTTTAGCTGACATCTTCCAACTCTGAAAGGCCTGGGACGCCCTGGGCTTGCAGCTGCTGTGTGTGAATGTATCTGGGTTTGACCTGAACATCTGTTTCTGTATCTATGGGATAAAAATACTTTGGTCCCCTTTGAGCTGTGTGCTTTTAGGAAGAACAAAAACAGAACTGGGTGGGGGAAGAGAGAGAACAGATCATGACAAGACGCAGGCTGGAACAGGCAGAGAAAACTCCCTGAAGCTTGTCTGCAGAAAGCCTTATCTTCCCACCCTGAATCTGGGTAACTCAGACATCCTGTAATGCGGGCAGTGGGCTGTGGTTTGTTGGGGTCTACCGTCTGCCCCCAGGGTGCTCATGGAAGCCCACCCACCTCCCCTTGGCCAAAGGCAGTCAGACCAGGTCACAAATGGTGACGAGGAGCAGCTCTAGCAGGGCTGGGCTGAGCCTCAAGCTGGTGCCAGGCGCTCACACCCAGCAGCCCTTGTCCGGCTGCTGCTGGGAAGCTCTCTGTGGCACCTGTGGTTCCCCCAACCGCCGCCCCCACGTTGGGGGCTGCTGAAATTAGAAGAGGCACTGGGAAGTCATCGCCCCTGCTGTGGGTGTCAGGTTGCCACTGCTGACTAACTTAGAAAGCGAGATTTCTAAAAATGACGCTGGCGCTGTGGGCTCTGGGAGCTGCGGGCTCCGGGTGCTGCAGGCTCCGGGTGGGGGCTTCCGGCAATGCTGGCTTTCTTCTGGGCACAGGTCCCCCACCCCTCGACCAGCGACCAGCCAGACAGCCCTTTCCTGGGAACAGACAATGGGAGATGCTGGCCTAACCATGAATAGAAAGAGCAGAGGAAGGGCCCGGAGAGAGGAAGGGAGGGAGGGGGACCTCCAGGGAGGCAGACCCGTGGGGAGGGGTGGGCCTGGGAGATCACAGGAAGAGCAACTATGCAAGGAAAAGGAAAGGAGAGGCCGAGGTTCTGGGAAGGGACATGCACCAAACAACACCCGAGGGGAGGCGGGGAAGTGTGGGCGCTGGCGGGGGCAAAGGAAGGCCACAGAGAGCGAGCTGAGGCTCTTCAACATAGGGGAAGGACAGTGCAGTGTGCACTGCTGGGACATGAATCAGGTGCCCTTACAACGGCCGGCCGAGCCGTGTTTGCATGGGCTCCTCCTCAGGCCCTCCTCGTGGCAGAGCTGGATGGGGATCCAGGATGGTCTGCCAGCTCTTTTACTACCGGACCACTCTGGGACACTGCCGCATGGGGACAGAGATCTGCAGCAGATCTAAAATAGCCTGGCAGAGAGGGGTCGGTGAAGAGGGGAAGAAAAGGAGTGTCTAAAGACCCCCTCCTGCCACTTAAGTCACCCTCAAGAGTTCCTGCCCAAGCAGCCCCACCTTCACCCTGACACTTACTCGGACACTGCCAAAGATGGGCAGGTAAGCCCAGCACACCCCCGCCCACCTGGGCTGGGAGGTGAAGCTTTTCCTGTGGGCGCTGGTGTCAGCTCCTGGGAGCTGCAAAGGCTGAAGAAGCCACAGGTTATCAGGAAGGAGCCCAGTCAACACTGAGCTCAAAGGGCACGGATTTGGGAGAAGTCCCAGTTATGTTCCTCCTCCCCACGCATGGAGAAAGGGGGCCTCTTCCTAGTGAAAAGACCCTGAAGATCTCTGGGGAGGAAGGCAAAAACCGTGGCAAGACCAGGAATCAGGACACCTGAGATTGGGCCGTGGTTCTGCCACAGACTCGTGGGACGGTAGGTGAGCCCCTTCCTCCCTCAGAGCTTCGACATGCAAATTCTGAGTCAGTCAGTCTGGGATGAGCCAGGAGATTCTGCATTCCTAATAAGCTCCCAGGTGATGCCAAGCTCCAGGCTGCAGATCACACTCTCAATAGCAGGATATTAGATGATTTTTCAGAACCCTTCTAATTCTGAAAGCTGCCCAACCAGAAGCCCATTCTCAGGACACATTGTCCAAAGACATGATTGATAACCAATGGCAGATGTAAAATCCCAAACTAGCTTCCAGAACACGTCCCCACTCCCCTTCCCTCGCCTGTGGTTGTCAGTATGTCAGTGTATGTGCTCCAGAACTGGGAGACAAACTTGCTACCCCCATTTTTCTTATGTTAACAAAACAATGATGGATTACAGTCACTGCCACAGGTCTTAACTTTCTGCTGTTTTGCATCGCCAGTGTCACTGGTACCACCTGTGCAGATAATGAAAGATTAGAGAGGGAAGGAGAGAAAAGGGAAAACTCATGGTACAATTCACTGGCCCATTTTAACAACTGAGTAAACTGGCATTCTGAGTTGGAAGCCAGTTGTTCAAAAGACATGGAGAGTCGAAAGTGGAACCATAACCCTAATTTAGAGTCCAGTTTGGAGTCCAGATAGTATCAAGTCTCAGTTTGCTGGTCTCTTCCATTGAACTTGGTCATAACCATCCTGGTACAATGACAGGTATTCAATACAAGTGTTTTGAATTGAACTGAATCGGGCTATATTGATGTGGACTCTATTGATCATGGCCTGGAGGGAAGGAAGAGGAAATAATGATAGGTGTGGAAAAGGCTCCCAAGGAGTTCTGGGCAGTGAGTGGGAGACTTCCCCAGACCACAATCTCCTCTCTGGCTTCAGCCATAGTGACTTTGATCCTCCAAAGAAAGGGTGGGGAGAGGATGTGAGCAGGGTTTCCAGCTCTGAGCCCCCACCCAGAGAGAAAATACACAGAGGGAAGGCTGGGGCATTCTAACAGTAGCCAGAAAGGAAATCTGAAGTGGGGCTGGGCCTGTCCACAGGGCCATGGGAGTCCCACCCAGACTGCCCAAGGAGAAGCAGCCTGGAGCCCTGGCCTGGCCTTGGGGAAGGCCTCCACCCTATATGAGGACTGGCTGGAAAAGCCCCCAGGACTGCACAATCCAGGGGAAGAGCCTGGGTTTGGGGATGTCAGGGAAGCCCCCCTGGATTGGGAGGGAAGTGGCCAAAAGTGTCCAGTAAAAAGTGGGGCTCCTTCCAACCCCCATAACCTAGGAGGGCAGTCCTGGGGTTCTTAGCAAAAACATGCTCACTCGGGAAGATGAGCCTTTTCCTCATGAAGAATGATTTCTAACATCTAAGAAGCTGTTCCATCTGCTAACATGGGCTCTATTTTTAAAATGCTTAATGAAACTTTTCCTATAATGACCTTGGTGTTGGTGAGCTGAGATAAGAAGAGATTTTTACCCAGAGGGGCCTACAGTGCAAAGAACTGTCAAATTCACAAACATATGAGAAGAGCCTGGGGTGGGGGGCACTCAGGGCTCACCTGGGCCCAGGAGGCATGAGACCAGTGACAATGCTGCTGGCCACCTGCCTTGAGCAGGAGTTGATGCCAGGCACTGTTCCAAGAGCTCATTGAAGCCTTGCAACCCCCTATGAGGCAGGTGCATTTTTTCAGGTAAGGAAACTGAGGCACAGAGAGGAGATGGACTCAAATCTTGTGCTGCCACTGCTGGGGTTGGTGCTCGCCCAAGGATGCAAGGAATCTTGGAGGGGGGTCCTGCTGAGAGGACTAGAGAGGCTCCACAGGCCCAGCCCACAGAGCCCCTGCCAGCCTGCCCTAGCAGCCCTCAGCTCAAAGGAGCCCTGAGAAAGGAAAATCTGGCCTTCTTATCTCCTGGGGGAAAGGAATGTGCTCTCCCGCCAGGATAAGGGGCTGTTTTGACAGGAAGTCTCCACCCTGGCTGTGGGTTACTCCCAGCCACAAACTTACTCCTTCTGGCTGTCCCTGCCTCTGGCATCCCACTTCCCATGCTTAAACTCCTGACCCCCAGCACCCCCAAAATAATCCCAAGCTGACTTGTGCCCTGCCCCACCCCAACAGGCTGCCCCTGCACAGTTCCCTGCTGGCCAAAAGTTCTGACCTGGGAGTTGCTCCCTGCCCCACTCTTGCCTGGATACCCTCTCCAGGCAGGCAGCTGGGCGGCGGGACAGTCAGCATCAACACTCCCAGTCACGTAAGCAGGGCCACTGTCCTGCTGGGCACCAGGCTGAAAATAGTCAAAGGTCCCCTACCCCAAATTCTGCAACCATGGGCAGCTCTGCCCCACCCCAAATCCTACCCAAGATGGAGCAGAAGCTTTCTTAGAATCCCATGGCTAAAGATTCAGTATCATAGAACCATAGAATGTAAGCATCACGGGAATCTTTAGTCTCAAATCCATTTTACAGATGGGCAAGATAAGGCCCAAGAAAGGAGAATCCTATACCACAATGTTAGCAGCTGGCCAGGCAAGACCAGAACTCAGTGTGGCCAAGTTCCATCCAACATGCCCTGTGGGTCCCCACGAGACCTGTGATGACACTCGTCTCTCTGTTGTCACTGCCTGGCTATCTGCCTGTTTTCCCACTAGACTATGAGCCAGGTGGGGGCAGGGACCATGCTCTCCTATTTCCTGGGTTGTCTCCAGTGCCTTGCCCCAGGGAACATGCTTAAAATATAAAACATTCTTAATAATAAACAATGGCAACAACCCAAGTGTCCATCAACAGATGAATGAATAAACAAATGTGGTATATCCATACAATGGAATATTATTCAGCCATAAAAAGGAATGAAGTATTGGTACATGCTACATCATGAGCCTTGAAAATATTAGGCTAAGTTAAAGAAGCCAGAAACAAAAAGGCAAATATTATATGATTCCTCATATATGAAGAATCTGGAATAGGCAAATTCATAGAGACAGAAATAGAATAGAAGTTACCAGGGGCTGGAGGCAGGATTGGGGAATTATTGCTTAGTAGACAGAGTTTCTGTTTGGGGTGATGAAAAAATTTTGGAAGCAGATGGTGGTGACGGTTGCACAACAGTGTGAATGTAATCATAGTAATTCCTCTGAGTTCTACCTCAAAAATGGTTAAAATGGCAAATTGTGTATTATAGATAATAAAAACAGCAACCCCATCAGGGGTCACACCCTCATCCTTGCTTTAGGCCTGGGCTCCTCCCTGCTTCGCAGATGTGGAAATAGAGAATAAAGGGAGCTTCCTGACCAAGGCTGGTGGGAAAGTAAGGGGCAGAGTCACAGACCCTGACTACTCCTAGATGTGGCTTTGGGCTCAGCTCACCACAGTGAGCTAGAAGCCCAGCTGAGGAAGCTCCAGCTCTCACTGTACCAGCAGCCGCAGAGTCACAGACCCTGACTACTCCTAGATGTGGCTTTGGGCTCTGCTCACCACAGTGAGCTAGAAGCCCAGCTGAGGAAGCTCCAGCTCTCACTGTACCAGCAGCCACCTGACCACAAATCCTGTTGGGCCAGATTTGGGCAGAAAGTACCATGTGCTCAGGATTTAGGTAAAAACCATGGCTCTCTTTGCTGACTTCTAGAATAAAACTTCTAGAGTTTTATTCACGGGTGAGGGATGGGGGGATTTGCAGTAAAGCTGTCAAGAAGTACAGACTGCAGTGTCTCAACAGCAGCCATGCCCAATTCCCACTGAAAACTTCAGCAAAGTCAAGGGTACTGTTGTCCCAGTCCTCGCACATTCCCACTTTCAAACCTCTCAGTCACTGGAACCCAAGGCCGGGAATGGCATTTAGCACGGGGTCCTACTGAATGCAAGCTGGCCTTGAGTGCATATGCCTTTAACCCAGGCTGCCCTGGGCTAATACAATAATAGCGCCCTGACCTTACAGCTTCATGCTGAGACCTGCTTCCCTTTGGGGGGCTGGCAGGGGTGCTGTGCTCTCAGCACCCACAGCATTCTGCTCTGAGAGGAGGAAACCAGAAGTGGCACCTGCCTGTGCCACAGTGTGTTCCTTTGCAAGCCTTTGTGTGCCTTTTCTGCAGGTATTCATGGAGAGTGAACTGTCAGAACCATCTCCCCATCAGATTAGGAGCTCCTCAAGGTCAAGGACAAATTCCCTCTTCCCTCTGGACTCCCTCCTCACTCCAAGATGGATACAATCACGGGGCACTTGATGTGTAGGGTGACCATGCATCCTGCCCAGACAGTCCCAGTTCACACCTGCTGTCCTGAAGTATTTGTTCATAGGGCAGAAAGTGTTTTGATGACTGATTGATCCAGAGGGTACAGGGAGCAGAGCAAAGAGAAAGGAGGAAGGATGACGCTTCTCTAGGCTGGACTTGACTGAAGCACCCCAGGAACCTTGTTATGCAAAGTATGGTCATGGAACCAGCAGCATTAGCACCACCTGAGAGCCAGTTAGAAATGCAGAATCTCAGCTGTCTCCTCTCCCCTTCCCCGCCGTCTCCCCACCTACAGAACTGGAATGTTCATTTTAACAAGATCCCCAGATCTTGAAGCTTGAGAAGCACTGCCTTAGAATATCGCCCAGGAACTTCCAAGGACCTATTCTTCCCAGATAAACAGTGACAATGACAATATTTATTGAGCAACTTTTTCCTGCCAGGTGTGACCCCAGGCCTCTTACATTGTCTTATTTCATGCTTTGAGAACCAAGCAAGGTCAGCATTATCACCTGCTTTTCAGAAATGAGGACAGCAGGTTAACTAACTTGACCAAGTCCATTGACAAGTTACAGCTGGGCTGGAATTTGAACCCAGGGGTTTGACTTCAAAGCCATGGCTCTGATGACTGTAGTAAATATGATGTGATCTTTCAAGTCAAGCCAGCAGTTATAGCCACTTGCCAACTCTCTACAGGGCTCAGAAACTCACCGGTAAATGCAGTCCCCAGGGAGGTGTTTCTAGAAGCTGCCCCACTGCCTAGCGCTGACCTGGGCTGTGGGCGCCTGTGTGCTAGGGTTAGGCCACCCCTGTGGCAGAGGCCCCAATATTTATTCAGAACACATCCCTGAAGATGAACTTGCATGCCCCTGCCCCCAGGAGCATTAAGATTCAGGACTAGAGTGATCTCTAAGTTAGATGGTAAGCAGGCCTGGGGACCCCTTCTGCCACAAACTCAGGAATCTCTAGCTCTGGCCTTGTCTGGGCCCTGGAGTGACGTTACAGAAGAGAAAAGCACACAGGCCCTCATTGGCTTACATAACTTTCAAATTTAGGATGTGGGCGTCATCTACCGCCAGCCCCTAGGAGGCAGTACTCTCCTACCAACTCCACCTGTGGCAAACTCCACACCCACCTGGCCAGCACCCACAGGCTTCTCAGGTCACAGAGCCATCCCCGGCTGGTGCTCTCTGCACCATCCACTCATGGCCTGGGGCTGTCCACCTGATTCTCTGGATCTGTAGCTGGTCACCTCATTTCCCACCCAAATGTGAGTGACTCGAGGGCACATCTCCCCTGACTTGGTGTCCTACACAGACCAACCATCATACCCCCCAACCTAGAAGGCACTCCCAAAATGCTTGAGCCCAAAAGTGCCTTCATTTGTCCTTCCACAGCCCCACGGACAGCATTCTACAAACTCCCCCAAACAGAGGACACCTTTGCTGCACAGTGAGAGGAAGGAACCCAGCAGCCAACCACCTGGGGGCACAGGTGGGACATGTCCCCCCTCCCTCAGGGTGTCACCCTCCACTTCCTTGGAACTCCAGATGCTCGGGGCTGAGGTGTGTGAGGCTGGGTTGTGTGAAAGGGCCCTCCTGAGCCAGTGATTTCATGCGTCAGGCATCCATCCAAAGAACACCAGCTAAGGAACCCAGCCAGTTGATCCCCTCCTGCTCACAGAGCAGGAAAAGACACAAGGGCCAAAGCTGGGCAGAGCTAGCCCTCACTTCCTTCTGCAGCCTCAACCAGGTCCCAAGCCTCCTCAGCCTATGCTTTCTTCCTCTGGTCTCTACAGCCAAAGCCGGCAAATGAAAATGATCCAATGGAGACAGCCCTGTGGGGGGTTAGGGGTGGAGGCTCGGAGCCAGGCATCTAGGATTCTGATCAGTCATTCTTTCTTCATCAGGCTCAAACTCAGAACAAGAGGCAGGCCTGAGGCATGCCTGCTCTTGGCCCGCCCCCACTGCCCACAGAAAACCTGACAAGGGCCAGGTCCCCAAACCACGGAGTTCAGGGTACCTAAAGCATTATTTTCTCCCTCGACTGGAGAAATATTAAATGTTCAATGCACGGGGCCGGCCCGGTGGCGCACTGGATAAGTGCGCCGCTTGGGAAGCGCGGCGGCGCTCCCGCCCGAGGG
This sequence comes from Galeopterus variegatus, assembly GCF_000696425.1. Lineage (NCBI taxonomy): Eukaryota > Metazoa > Chordata > Mammalia > Dermoptera > Cynocephalidae > Galeopterus > Galeopterus variegatus. Next base: position 47,129 of record NW_007733237.1, read on the forward strand.
TTCGGATCCCACATGCAGACTGGTTCCTGCTCACTGGCTGAGCGAGGCGCGGGGGCAACACCGAGGGTTGCAGTCCCGTTGCCGGTCCCCGGTCCGGTACGGGGGCAACACTGAGGGTTGCGATCCGTTGCCGGACACGGAAAAAGACAAAAAAGCCAAAAAAATAAATAAATAAATAAATAAATGTTCAATGCACTTAATTTTAAAAACAAGAAGCACCAACATAAAATATACTGCATAGGTAGAACAAACAAAAGAACATGCTTTGCTTCCTATCCAGGTCAGTAAGGGAGGGGACAGGACGGGAGAGAGAATGGATGTCCAGAAGGGGCAGCAAGGTGGGGGCAGGGAGGAAAAGAGAGGCAAAAAGATGGGGGAATGAAAACCGAAAAGAGAGACAAACATAAAGGAATGAAGAATGAGGCAGGAAGAAAATCTGAGAGAAAGCAGGTGAGTCTTGAAGAATGCTGGAAATCACGATTTACTGTCGGCTCCATCTGCAGAGGTTCAGAAATCCTTACCCAGCCGTGAGCCTTTGTTTACAATTCTTCACTGCTGTAATGCTTAAAAATTCCTCTGTTCTAATCCTTAATCTTTCCCCTTTCAGGGTCAAGGATGCCTTTGAGAATCTGGCAGTAGTTCTGGACCCTTTCCTAGAAAAATATACTAATTCACATAAAGTTTTGCATGCAACTTCAGGGGCTCCTGGGCCCTATGTTAAAACTACTTTTTCTAGAATCTCCACTCTGATTAAGAGACCCATAAGAGCCAAAGCAAAAACACCCCAACTGCCAGATTAAACTAAGACAAGGGTGGGATGTGTTGAATCTTATGTGTATTCAAGCCATCATATCAAGCTTTAATTATACCATTGCCTTCACTGAAAGAATTTTGGGACCTAAGAATGTTTCCCTAGTCACCAGCCCAACAGTGGTAACAGAAGCAAGGCTGCTTACTCCAAGGGCCATTTGTGTGCATGGATGGCTATTAGGCAGTAAAAGGTCTCCCTTGACCCAGGTAACAATGCCTGTGCTTACCCTGTAATTAACCCTTTACGGCTCAATGGGATTATTAAATCACCCTATGCAGTAGATCCAAATCTGAATATGCATAAGACTCACCAATGTTCTTGTATAAAATGCAGATTATGAGTCCAAAATTTGAAAGCCCAGTTCAGATTGGTTTTCTAGTGAACTTCAAGGTGATTCTGATGCAGGCAATTCCTAGACCAAACTCTAAGACACACAAGTCTCATAGAAAATTACAAGCCTGGGAGGCTGAGCTTCCAGCCCAGCACATCAGCTGATTCCCTTCTCCTTGTAGTGTCCTCCTTGTACACCAGGGGGCAGGACTAGGCACATATGCAAGTATACTGCAGGACTAGGTTTGGACCACTGCATCAGAAAAGCTACCTTTCCAGGGTGAAAAAAAGAATGAACAATGTGGGACATGAAAAATAGAGCGCCAGGTGAAGCCCTCCAAGGGCCTTTAAAGCAGTGGTTCCCAGATGCGACTGCACATAAATAATCATCTGGAGTACTTCTTACAATCCAAAGTTCCAGGCCTCAGGCTATAAGCGGAAACACACACACACACACACACACACACACACACACGTTTCCCCCGTGATTCTGACACATGGGCAGGTATCAGAACTTCTTTATTTATGGCACCCACAGGTCCAAAAGTATTTTGATCAAAATTACCAAACCATTACTGTAAAGATGCTTTGAAAAACAAAAGTGCTCTTAAAATTCTCCAGCAAAAAACAGTGAACACTACCAGCATTTTCTTCTTTTCTCTTCCTCTTCCTCCTCCTCCTCTTTTTCATTGAAGAGACTAATTAGAGAAGGGGGCCAACTGGAATTCCCTGAATGGATTCCAGATGGTGAAGACATTGGCCCCTTGGCCCGACTGATATTCCCTTTACCCTAGAGTGCTGTGCAAATATTTTCTGGCTGTGCAGTGACATAAAAACGGTGAGAGGCACTTGGTCAGGTGTAAAAGAAACTCACAGAAAGGGCAGAACGGCTTGGTCCAGGAGAGATCGTGGAGATATTTTCTGATTCTTTACAAGGTGGAAGTTCCACACAAAAATGACACCACACTGTGCCCAAAGCGATCCACATGGCAGTGACAGGGAAACCCAGGTACAGATTGCAGGTCCTCCACCATGGGGAGGATGTCCACAATTATAAGATCACCTTATACTTGACTAGAATCTTCCCTTTGCCAAAGTACTCTTGTTTATGATATGTCCTCAATTCAAGCATAATTTTTTAAACATTTTGATTTCTGGAAATTTGGGTGTCTTCAATCAAAATGAAGACAATGTAATTAATAGCTTTTCCACTTGAAAATTTGGTATGTCTTAAAATTGATGGTGTCTTGGAGTTGAGGAAATAAGTTTTGTCACCTCATTTAATGTCTAAACAATCTGTGAGGCAGTTATTCTTATTCTCTATTTCCAGATGAGGAAACTAACACTCAGACAGGTGACTTCCTCAAGGTCACGGAGTGAGGTGGTGGCAGAGCCGGGACGGGACTAAAATCCAGACTCCAGTATTTCCTCCTTTACAGTGTGTGAGCAGACTTGTTCAGACACTAGGAACACGGGGTTGTGGAGCAATTGCTCCGGGAGAACTGCTCTGAAAAGTGGCTTCCACCCTGTCCCTGGAGCAGAAGGCAAAATGTGATTTCCCTTTTGCTTCAAACAGAAATTTGAGAAAAAACAGAAATGTATATGGGGTTTGTTTTGTTGCCGTTGTTTGTTTTAGGCCATAACTAAAGTCCCTTTATTACTTTAGGAACTTGAGAATGTACCATGCGTAACTACTCATACAACGATCATGCTTGGTGTGTGCACGTTTAAAATGGTGTTCATTCAAACAGTAATTACAGATTTAATTGTAAGGTGTTGTACCTTAAGAGATCTAGAATTTCAGTTGCTGCCAGTTTAAGAGGAGCCAGGGTGAGGTTTCATAGAAGAAATCATCATCAGAATAATAAAACCAAAAAGTGATTCTCCACAATATCCAGTAAGTGCCCATTTTCTGGAAAGCAGTGGGGGTTGGAGCGGGAGAACCTCCCCTCCCCCAAAACTCAAAGAAAAGTTAATTCCTTTTCAAAAAGTTCATGGAAGGGATAGAATTAAAAGATAATATGAATCTTTTCATGAATTTTTTGAAGTACCCTTGTATTATTTCTAATCCTTAAAAAATGCCCGGGGGTTTCCGTGACTTGCTCAAAGTCCTAGAGCTGATAAGAAGCTTGCGTTCTGATACACCCATCACACAAGCATCTACTACTGTCATTGATCTTCTCTAATCAGCCCCCTGTTTCATGGGGCAGGAACATTGCTTTGTCCACTGTATCCTGGAGCCCAGCTCCTGGCACCCAGCCGGCTTCAATGACTACCTACTGGGTGTGTGGGTGGAGGAAGACAGAAAGGCAGGCGGGGAGACTCCGGTGTGTGTGCGGTCAGACGCTCTTTCCACCCCACCCCTCCACTCTGTGGAGGTTGCGCTCTGACAATCTGTTCCATCAGCTTTCTTCTCCTACAGCTCTCATCACACTTGCACAAGCTGCTCTGGTTGTGTTTGCTAGGACTGTGTCCATCTGCCTCACTAGCTCCTGATCCACTCTGGTTCGTTTCCCAGTCAGTCACTCAGCAAAGTGTGACTGAGAGCCAACCATGTGCCAGGGACTTTCTAAGATGCTGGGATAAAAAGCAATAAGATGTGATTCCTATTCTTGAAGCTCTTATAGCCTAAAAAACAATGACCTCCACATTTCCTACTCGGTTCTGCGTGCGATCAAATCCAAGGTATAGGGGACTTTCTGGAGCTGCCTATCAAACTCTCTTAGCTACCATCAGTGCTTCTTTCTGCTCCTTCTGATGCTTTGTTTTGTTATTTCAGACAACAAAGAATAGCCCAAACTGAGATACTCTTCTCAACAGCATGTTGTCCTTTTTCACTTAGGGCGTGTCTTCCGTGCTGGAAGCACAAGTGCAGCACGAGCAGCTGGGCGGGCGGTGTCACACAAAGCTGTGCTCTGTGAGATGTGTGACATGGAGCGGACTGGAAGAACCGGCCCCGAGAGCTGGAAGAAGGCTCTCTGTCTCACAGGTGAGGAAACGGAAGGTCGAGTGCACCCCCAGACCACTGGTGCAGCTGGCTTCTGACTCTTGGCCAGTGTTCTTCCATGACACCAGGGGATGAAGGGGTTGGGTCGAGAAGGGACTACAGCCCACACTGACTTTTCACAGATGATGAACCTGAACATCAAGTTTTATTATGAGGCAACCAAGACCCACAGATGTTAGGGTCCTGGCCCACAGTCCCACAGACTTTTTCACAAAACACATTTTAAATACCATGCTGTACTGGTCCTGCTTGGTTTGTAATTCAGTCAATAAACAGCATGGCAGCCCCAGCAGCCAGGAGCACCATGAGCTTGATGGTTAACAAGGACGTGGACCCTGAGCTCAGACAGCCAGGGTTCAAATTCTGCCTCCATCGCTGTGTGATCTTGGGCAAGATAACCTCTCTGAATCTGTTTTCTCATCTTTATCGTAGGGACGATACCAGCATAGGGACACCATGGATATTGTGAGGGTAAAATGAGATGTACAGTGTCCAGTGCCTGATACATAGAGAACGCTCAATAAATGTTAGCTATTATTACCTTCTCTGGTCACCATGCCACCTTCACATCTTAAATTCAAACAATGGATAGCAATGTGAATTGACCCACAACTTTTTTTCTCTTCTTAGTAAATTATTCCACTTTACTTTCTTCTCTACTTATAAGCAGAAATACACTCAGTGTTTCAAAAAGCATTAATTTTATTTGGGCCATTTGATAAAGAATGTCTGACAGGACACTGAGAGATTCTAATGCACCAACTGATGCAGACATCCAACATAAAAATCTGATGGCTTATTAGAAATAAGTTTGAAAGTACTAGGAACTGGGTAACAGTTTATGAATCACTTTTCTTAATCACTATGCTTACTTTAAAAACAAAACAAAAAACCCAACTTTATAACCTAATATTTTCAATTTTTCAGAAAAGTGACACAGATTCTCAGAGAAGCAGATAAATTTTCCCTTCACATCTCTAGACCCTATGTTCAGGGTGAAGGAGCCTGTTGTTTGGGCCACAGAGTTTTGAGCCAGACACTATTTTCACATGTAAACAACGGCCACATACAACCATACTCCAGGCCCAGGGCCAGGCAGAGCCCCCAGGCAGCTGCCTCTTGGAGCTTTCACGGTGCATGTGGGTGAGCTGCACGCCTGGATTAGGGAGCCCACCATCCAATGGTAGCGAATATGTGAGAAAAGTCTTCAGATAGACTAGAAACCATGCAAATGAATTTAGTTCAGAGTGAAAAGGCAGTAGTCGCCGAATCATGGTTGGGGCTGGCCAAGACTTACTGGAGGAAGAGAAGTGTTTGAGTTCATGTGCCAGACGGCGTGCGGGGTGCTTTCTAAGCAGTATCTCGGGTGACCAGGCCATTAGGCTGTGTGACTGCCCAAGGGTTTATGCATGTGTCCTCTCACACAGCCAGCGGTGTGGGGAACACAAATGTGTCCAGCAGGATCTCGGAACCTTTTTTAAAATTGTTGTTTTAGTTCGTGAACTAACAAAAGAAAAATCAATCAAGGGTCTCACTGGTTACAATAAATTTTGTTTGTTTGCATTTAAGGAGTGTGCATATGTTCCTGATGGTGGTGGTGGACAGCAGACGGGATGGGAGGTGGGGTGAGGAGAGTGAGAACGGGAAAAAGAAATATTTAGAAACAAATCAAGAGAACGGGATCACACATTGTTTCCCAAATTGCATCTGGTCTTCATCTCTAGCCCCTCCTCTACTGCATCAGAAGACACTGCCTGGACAACTACAGTCACCTCTGAACAGCTCCCCCTGCCTTAGTCCCTTCTCCATTGGTGCCCACACCAACCTCAGGCAGGGCTTCCGAAGACCAAAGCGATTCCACTGCTTCCTACTTAAAAGAAAAACCTATTGAGCTTTTGCTCAATATCACGTATGTCCCCCAGGCTCATCTATGTTGCTTCAAATGACAGGATTTCATTCTTTTCATAGTTGAATAGTATTCCACTGTGTATGTATAACACATTTTCTTTATTCATCCTTCGATGGACATTTAGATTAATTCCATATCTTGGTTATTGTGAATAATGCTGCAATAAACATGTGAATGCAGATATCTCTTCAATATGCTAATTTCGATTCCTTCGGATATATATCCAGTAGTGGAATTGCTGGGTTATATGGTAGGTCTACTTTTAAGTGTTTGAGGAACCTCCATACTGGTTTTCCATAATGGCTGTACTAATTTACAGTCCCACCAACAGTGTATAAGAGTTCTTCTTTCTCTGCATCCTCACCAGCATGTGCTATTTTTTGTCTTTTTGATAATAACCATTCTAATTAGTGTGAGGTGATTATCTCATTGTGGTTTTGATTTGCATCTCCCTATTCATTAGTGATGCTGAGCATTGTCATATACCTGCCGGCCATTTGTATTAACATGTATCATAATAAAAATGAATTAAAATTATAATTTAGTATGTACTATCTAATCAAAAATATGAATAAAAATATGCAAGACAAAAATAATGGAAGGAAACGTACTAATTATAAATACTGGTCTCTGAATGATCAGACTCTGGATGACTTTTTTCCTTCTTTTTCTTTTCTTCATTTTTCAGACATTTTGGAATGAGCATTTTTTATTTTATTATGGAAAAAGCAAACTTTGTTTCATTTTTTTGAATTGGCTAGCTCCACCTTGCCCACAGGATGAAACCTGACCTCTCTGTACTGTCCTGTATAATCAAGGAAACTTTGATGCATTCCTTGCTCACAACATCTTTTGAGGACATGGACTATGAGAATTTACTTCTACCCCAAGGTCTCCTTGTGCCCTATGACCCTATCTCCTGATGCCCTATGACCCTATGATTATATACAGAGATATAATCTCTGAACCAGAGATGAGAGCCTGAGCCTAAGGTGACCACCCAGAGGCTGGTCCCAAGGGAGTCCAATGTCCAAGAGACTGCCTAGGAAACCCTGTCCAACCAGGTCTCTCTCTGGGAAAGAATGAAGGGGAGACCCTTAGAGAAGGCAGTGGGGACGGCAGGTGTCAGCTACGGCTGTGATCTGAACAGAGACAAGCTCGGGTTCCATTTTTCACTAAGGCCTATGATACGAGTTGATCTTGGAAGCCCTGGAAGCCAGAGGGGAGGCACAGCTGCTGAGAGTTTCCTGAGCTTCCTTTCATCTTCTCACATTAAACCACCATCCCTCAGGGAACTGGGCGTGACTCTTCTTATTTCCTTCTAGCCCTCTCTCCTCCCACCCTGCCCTGGCACCCTAAGCTCCAGCACCGCTAACTTCCTGCACTTCCTGAAATCACCCATGCACTTTCTGATCTCTGAGTCTCCGCATTATTGCTCCCTTCCCTTGGGATCACCCTCCCCAGTTTACCACCAGGTGAATTCCTGTGTGACCTCTAAGGTGCACTCAAGTGTCACCCTCTTCTTGAAGACTTCTCTGACACCCCAAGGTCAAGATCCTCTCACTCTTCTCCACCAGCAACTTGTATATATTCCTTTATAACATTTAACCAGGGAATGGTGATTATTTGGTTGCAGGAGAGGCCTTGCCTTGTTCTTGTGTGTATCTTAAAGTTCTAGCTTTCGGTCCACACATAGTGGCCCTCAGGGAAAGTTTCTTGGTTAATTGATTAGAGTGGGAAGAGGGGGAGGTGAAGGTGGGGCAGGGACAATGAGAAACAGAGATAAAGAGACAAAGAGGCCAAAGAGGGACAAGGTGGAAATGAAGGAGTCAGGGAAGGAATGACAGCAAGGCAAAACTTTAAAATGCACAGTGAAAAATCTTTTAAGAATAAATACATTCTTCCCGTTTCAATCTAAGATTTCATTTCTTAGGAAATCAGTATACCAGAGATATCTGCACCCCCATGCTTATTGCAGGATTATTCACAGTAGCCAAGACATGGAATCAACCTAAGTGTCCATCAACAGATGAGCAGATAAACAAAATGTGGTGTGTATACACAGTGGAATACTACTCAGCCACAAGAAAAGGATAAAATCCTGTCGTTTTGCAGCAACATGGATGAGCCCAGAAGACATTATGTTAAGTGAAATAAGTCAGGCACATAAAGATAAATACCACACGTTCTCATTCACATGGAGCTAAAAAAGTTGAACTCATACAAACAGAAAGTAGAATTGTGGTTACTAGAGGTTGGGAAGGGTAGCAGGGTGTGGAGATAGCGAGAGGCTGGTTAACGAATACAAATTTACAGCTAGATGGGAAGAGTCAGTTCTAGTGTTCTATAGCACCATATACAATTAACAACAACTTATTGTACATTTTCAAATAGCTAGAAGAGAGCATTTTTTAATGTTCTCAACACAAAGAAATGATCAATGTTTGAAGTGATGGATATGCTAATTATCCTAATTTGATCATTACACATTGTACACATGTACCAAAATATCACTCTGTACCCCATAAATATGTACAATTATTACACATCAGTTTAAAAAAATATTTTTTAAAAGAAATAAAAAAATAAGATTTCATTTCTTTTTTTTTTTTTTTTTTTAAAAAATATTTTTTTAAACTGATGTGTAATAATTGTACATATTTATGGGGTACAGAGTGATATTTTGGTACATGTGTACAATGTGTAATGATCAAATTAGGATAATTAGCATATCCATCACTTCAAACATTGATCATTTCTTTGTGTTGAGAACATTAAAAAATGCTCTCTTCTAGCTATTTGAAAATGTACAATAAGT
>NW_007733237.1:56013-67369 GCF_000696425.1 Galeopterus variegatus
TGAGGGTTGCGATCCGTTGCCGGACACGGAAAAAGACAAAAAAGCCAAAAAAATAAATAAATAAATAAATAAATGTTCAATGCACTTAATTTTAAAAACAAGAAGCACCAACATAAAATATACTGCATAGGTAGAACAAACAAAAGAACATGCTTTGCTTCCTATCCAGGTCAGTAAGGGAGGGGACAGGACGGGAGAGAGAATGGATGTCCAGAAGGGGCAGCAAGGTGGGGGCAGGGAGGAAAAGAGAGGCAAAAAGATGGGGGAATGAAAACCGAAAAGAGAGACAAACATAAAGGAATGAAGAATGAGGCAGGAAGAAAATCTGAGAGAAAGCAGGTGAGTCTTGAAGAATGCTGGAAATCACGATTTACTGTCGGCTCCATCTGCAGAGGTTCAGAAATCCTTACCCAGCCGTGAGCCTTTGTTTACAATTCTTCACTGCTGTAATGCTTAAAAATTCCTCTGTTCTAATCCTTAATCTTTCCCCTTTCAGGGTCAAGGATGCCTTTGAGAATCTGGCAGTAGTTCTGGACCCTTTCCTAGAAAAATATACTAATTCACATAAAGTTTTGCATGCAACTTCAGGGGCTCCTGGGCCCTATGTTAAAACTACTTTTTCTAGAATCTCCACTCTGATTAAGAGACCCATAAGAGCCAAAGCAAAAACACCCCAACTGCCAGATTAAACTAAGACAAGGGTGGGATGTGTTGAATCTTATGTGTATTCAAGCCATCATATCAAGCTTTAATTATACCATTGCCTTCACTGAAAGAATTTTGGGACCTAAGAATGTTTCCCTAGTCACCAGCCCAACAGTGGTAACAGAAGCAAGGCTGCTTACTCCAAGGGCCATTTGTGTGCATGGATGGCTATTAGGCAGTAAAAGGTCTCCCTTGACCCAGGTAACAATGCCTGTGCTTACCCTGTAATTAACCCTTTACGGCTCAATGGGATTATTAAATCACCCTATGCAGTAGATCCAAATCTGAATATGCATAAGACTCACCAATGTTCTTGTATAAAATGCAGATTATGAGTCCAAAATTTGAAAGCCCAGTTCAGATTGGTTTTCTAGTGAACTTCAAGGTGATTCTGATGCAGGCAATTCCTAGACCAAACTCTAAGACACACAAGTCTCATAGAAAATTACAAGCCTGGGAGGCTGAGCTTCCAGCCCAGCACATCAGCTGATTCCCTTCTCCTTGTAGTGTCCTCCTTGTACACCAGGGGGCAGGACTAGGCACATATGCAAGTATACTGCAGGACTAGGTTTGGACCACTGCATCAGAAAAGCTACCTTTCCAGGGTGAAAAAAAGAATGAACAATGTGGGACATGAAAAATAGAGCGCCAGGTGAAGCCCTCCAAGGGCCTTTAAAGCAGTGGTTCCCAGATGCGACTGCACATAAATAATCATCTGGAGTACTTCTTACAATCCAAAGTTCCAGGCCTCAGGCTATAAGCGGAAACACACACACACACACACACACACACACACACACGTTTCCCCCGTGATTCTGACACATGGGCAGGTATCAGAACTTCTTTATTTATGGCACCCACAGGTCCAAAAGTATTTTGATCAAAATTACCAAACCATTACTGTAAAGATGCTTTGAAAAACAAAAGTGCTCTTAAAATTCTCCAGCAAAAAACAGTGAACACTACCAGCATTTTCTTCTTTTCTCTTCCTCTTCCTCCTCCTCCTCTTTTTCATTGAAGAGACTAATTAGAGAAGGGGGCCAACTGGAATTCCCTGAATGGATTCCAGATGGTGAAGACATTGGCCCCTTGGCCCGACTGATATTCCCTTTACCCTAGAGTGCTGTGCAAATATTTTCTGGCTGTGCAGTGACATAAAAACGGTGAGAGGCACTTGGTCAGGTGTAAAAGAAACTCACAGAAAGGGCAGAACGGCTTGGTCCAGGAGAGATCGTGGAGATATTTTCTGATTCTTTACAAGGTGGAAGTTCCACACAAAAATGACACCACACTGTGCCCAAAGCGATCCACATGGCAGTGACAGGGAAACCCAGGTACAGATTGCAGGTCCTCCACCATGGGGAGGATGTCCACAATTATAAGATCACCTTATACTTGACTAGAATCTTCCCTTTGCCAAAGTACTCTTGTTTATGATATGTCCTCAATTCAAGCATAATTTTTTAAACATTTTGATTTCTGGAAATTTGGGTGTCTTCAATCAAAATGAAGACAATGTAATTAATAGCTTTTCCACTTGAAAATTTGGTATGTCTTAAAATTGATGGTGTCTTGGAGTTGAGGAAATAAGTTTTGTCACCTCATTTAATGTCTAAACAATCTGTGAGGCAGTTATTCTTATTCTCTATTTCCAGATGAGGAAACTAACACTCAGACAGGTGACTTCCTCAAGGTCACGGAGTGAGGTGGTGGCAGAGCCGGGACGGGACTAAAATCCAGACTCCAGTATTTCCTCCTTTACAGTGTGTGAGCAGACTTGTTCAGACACTAGGAACACGGGGTTGTGGAGCAATTGCTCCGGGAGAACTGCTCTGAAAAGTGGCTTCCACCCTGTCCCTGGAGCAGAAGGCAAAATGCGATTTCCCTTTTGCTTCAAACAGAAATTTGAGAAAAAACAGAAATGTATATGGGGTTTGTTTCGGGAGAACTGCTCTGAAAAGTGGCTTCCACCCTGTCCCTGGAGCAGAAGGCAAAATGTGATTTCCCTTTTGCTTCAAACAGAAATTTGAGAAAAAACAGAAATGTATATGGGGTTTGTTTTGTTGCCGTTGTTTGTTTTAGGCCATAACTAAAGTCCCTTTATTACTTTAGGAACTTGAGAATGTACCATGCGTAACTACTCATACAACGATCATGCTTGGTGTGTGCACGTTTAAAATGGTGTTCATTCAAACAGTAATTACAGATTTAATTGTAAGGTGTTGTACCTTAAGAGATCTAGAATTTCAGTTGCTGCCAGTTTAAGAGGAGCCAGGGTGAGGTTTCATAGAAGAAATCATCATCAGAATAATAAAACCAAAAAGTGATTCTCCACAATATCCAGTAAGTGCCCATTTTCTGGAAAGCAGTGGGGGTTGGAGCGGGAGAACCTCCCCTCCCCCAAAACTCAAAGAAAAGTTAATTCCTTTTCAAAAAGTTCATGGAAGGGATAGAATTAAAAGATAATATGAATCTTTTCATGAATTTTTTGAAGTACCCTTGTATTATTTCTAATCCTTAAAAAATGCCCGGGGGTTTCCGTGACTTGCTCAAAGTCCTAGAGCTGATAAGAAGCTTGCGTTCTGATACACCCATCACACAAGCATCTACTACTGTCATTGATCTTCTCTAATCAGCCCCCTGTTTCATGGGGCAGGAACATTGCTTTGTCCACTGTATCCTGGAGCCCAGCTCCTGGCACCCAGCCGGCTTCAATGACTACCTACTGGGTGTGTGGGTGGAGGAAGACAGAAAGGCAGGCGGGGAGACTCCGGTGTGTGTGCGGTCAGACGCTCTTTCCACCCCACCCCTCCACTCTGTGGAGGTTGCGCTCTGACAATCTGTTCCATCAGCTTTCTTCTCCTACAGCTCTCATCACACTTGCACAAGCTGCTCTGGTTGTGTTTGCTAGGACTGTGTCCATCTGCCTCACTAGCTCCTGATCCACTCTGGTTCGTTTCCCAGTCAGTCACTCAGCAAAGTGTGACTGAGAGCCAACCATGTGCCAGGGACTTTCTAAGATGCTGGGATAAAAAGCAATAAGATGTGATTCCTATTCTTGAAGCTCTTATAGCCTAAAAAACAATGACCTCCACATTTCCTACTCGGTTCTGCGTGCGATCAAATCCAAGGTATAGGGGACTTTCTGGAGCTGCCTATCAAACTCTCTTAGCTACCATCAGTGCTTCTTTCTGCTCCTTCTGATGCTTTGTTTTGTTATTTCAGACAACAAAGAATAGCCCAAACTGAGATACTCTTCTCAACAGCATGTTGTCCTTTTTCACTTAGGGCGTGTCTTCCGTGCTGGAAGCACAAGTGCAGCACGAGCAGCTGGGCGGGCGGTGTCACACAAAGCTGTGCTCTGTGAGATGTGTGACATGGAGCGGACTGGAAGAACCGGCCCCGAGAGCTGGAAGAAGGCTCTCTGTCTCACAGGTGAGGAAACGGAAGGTCGAGTGCACCCCCAGACCACTGGTGCAGCTGGCTTCTGACTCTTGGCCAGTGTTCTTCCATGACACCAGGGGATGAAGGGGTTGGGTCGAGAAGGGACTACAGCCCACACTGACTTTTCACAGATGATGAACTTGAACATCAAGTTTTATTATGAGGCAACCAAGACCCACAGATGTTAGGGTCCTGGCCCACAGTCCCACAGACTTTTTCACAAAACACATTTTAAATACCATGCTGTACTGGTCCTGCTTGGTTTGTAATTCAGTCAATAAACAGCATGGCAGCCCCAGCAGCCAGGAGCACCATGAGCTTGATGGTTAACAAGGACGTGGACCCTGAGCTCAGACAGCCAGGGTTCAAATTCTGCCTCCATCGCTGTGTGATCTTGGGCAAGATAACCTCTCTGAATCTGTTTTCTCATCTTTATCGTAGGGACGATACCAGCATAGGGACACCATGGATATTGTGAGGGTAAAATGAGATGTACAGTGTCCAGTGCCTGATACATAGAGAACGCTCAATAAATGTTAGCTATTATTACCTTCTCTGGTCACCATGCCACCTTCACATCTTAAATTCAAACAATGGATAGCAATGCCCATGGATATTGTGAGGGTAAAATGAGATGTACAGTGTCCAGTGCCTGATACATAGAGAACGCTCAATAAATGTTAGCTAGTATTACCTTCTCTGGTCACCATGCCACCTTCACATCTTAAATTCAAACAATGGATAGCAATGTGAATTGACCCACAACTTTTTTTCTCTTCTTAGTAAATTATTCCACTTTACTTTCTTCTCTACTTATAAGCAGAAATACACTCAGTGTTTCAAAAAGCATTAATTTTATTTGGGCCATTTGATAAAGAATGTCTGACAGGACACTGAGAGATTCTAATGCACCAACTGATGCAGACATCCAACATAAAAATCTGATGGCTTATTAGAAATAAGTTTGAAAGTACTAGGAACTGGGTAACAGTTTATGAATCACTTTTCTTAATCACTATGCTTACTTTAAAAACAAAACAAAAAACCCAACTTTATAACCTAATATTTTCAATTTTTCAGAAAAGTGACACAGATTCTCAGAGAAGCAGATAAATTTTCCCTTCACATCTCTAGACCCTATGTTCAGGGTGAAGGAGCCTGTTGTTTGGGCCACAGAGTTTTGAGCCAGACACTATTTTCACATGTAAACAACGGCCACATACAACCATACTCCAGGCCCAGGGCCAGGCAGAGCCCCCAGGCAGCTGCCTCTTGGAGCTTTCACGGTGCATGTGGGTGAGCTGCACGCCTGGATTAGGGAGCCCACCATCCAATGGTAGCGAATATGTGAGAAAAGTCTTCAGATAGACTAGAAACCATGCAAATGAATTTAGTTCAGAGTGAAAAGGCAGTAGTCGCCGAATCATGGTTGGGGCTGGCCAAGACTTACTGGAGGAAGAGAAGTGTTTGAGTTCATGTGCCAGAAGTCGTGAGGGGTGCTTTCTAAGCAGTATCTCGGGTGACCAGGCCATTAGGCTGTGTGACTGCCCAAGGGTTTATGCATGTGTCCTCTCACACAGCCAGCGGTGTGGGGAACACAAATGTGTCCAGCAGGATCTCGGAACCTTTTTTAAAATTGTTGTTTTAGTTCGTGAACTAACAAAAGAAAAATCAATCAAGGGTCTCACTGGTTACAATAAATTTTGTTTGTTTGCATTTAAGGAGTGTGCATATGTTCCTGATGGTGGTGGTGGACAGCAGACGGGATGGGAGGTGGGGTGAGGAGAGTGAGAACGGGAAAAAGAAATATTTAGAAACAAATCAAGAGAACGGGATCACACATTGTTTCCCAAATTGCATCTGGTCTTCATCTCTAGCCCCTCCTCTACTGCATCAGAAGACACTGCCTGGACAACTACAGTCACCTCTGAACAGCTCCCCCTGCCTTAGTCCCTTCTCCATTGGTGCCCACACCAACCTCAGGCAGGGCTTCCGAAGACCAAAGCGATTCCACTGCTTCCTACTTAAAAGAAAAACCTATTGAGCTTTTGCTCAATATCACGTATGTCCCCCAGGCTCATCTATGTTGCTTCAAATGACAGGATTTCATTCTTTTCATAGTTGAATAGTATTCCACTGTGTATGTATAACACATTTTCTTTATTCATCCTTCGATGGACATTTAGATTAATTCCATATCTTGGTTATTGTGAATAATGCTGCAATAAACATGTGAATGCAGATATCTCTTCAATATGCTAATTTCGATTCCTTCGGATATATATCCAGTAGTGGAATTGCTGGGTTATATGGTAGGTCTACTTTTAAGTGTTTGAGGAACCTCCATACTGGTTTTCCATAATGGCTGTACTAATTTACAGTCCCACCAACAGTGTATAAGAGTTCTTCTTTCTCTGCATCCTCACCAGCATGTGCTATTTTTTGTCTTTTTGATAATAACCATTCTAATTAGTGTGAGGTGATTATCTCATTGTGGTTTTGATTTGCATCTCCCTATTCATTAGTGATGCTGAGCATTGTCATATACCTGCCGGCCATTTGTATTAACATGTATCATAATAAAAATGAATTAAAATTATAATTTAGTATGTACTATCTAATCAAAAATATGAATAAAAATATGCAAGACAAAAATAATGGAAGGAAACGTACTAATTATAAATACTGGTCTCTGAATGATCAGACTCTGGATGACTTTTTTCCTTCTTTTTCTTTTCTTCATTTTTCAGACATTTTGGAATGAGCATTTTTTATTTTATTATGGAAAAAGCAAACTTTGTTTCATTTTTTTGAATTGGCTAGCTCCACCTTGCCCACAGGATGAAACCTGACCTCTCTGTACTGTCCTGTATAATCAAGGAAACTTTGATGCATTCCTTGCTCACAACATCTTTTGAGGACATGGACTATGAGAATTTACTTCTACCCCAAGGTCTCCTTGTGCCCTATGACCCTATCTCCTGATGCCCTATGACCCTATGATTATATACAGAGATATAATCTCTGAACCAGAGATGAGAGCCTGAGCCTAAGGTGACCACCCAGAGGCTGGTCCCAAGGGAGTCCAATGTCCAAGAGACTGCCTAGGAAACCCTGTCCAACCAGGTCTCTCTCTGGGAAAGAATGAAGGGGAGACCCTTAGAGAAGGCAGTGGGGACGGCAGGTGTCAGCTACGGCTGTGATCTGAACAGAGACAAGCTCGGGTTCCATTTTTCACTAAGGCCTATGATACGAGTTGATCTTGGAAGCCCTGGAAGCCAGAGGGGAGGCACAGCTGCTGAGAGTTTCCTGAGCTTCCTTTCATCTTCTCACATTAAACCACCATCCCTCAGGGAACTGGGCGTGACTCTTCTTATTTCCTTCTAGCCCTCTCTCCTCCCACCCTGCCCTGGCACCCTAAGCTCCAGCACCGCTAACTTCCTGCACTTCCTGAAATCACCCATGCACTTTCTGATCTCTGAGTCTCCGCATTATTGCTCCCTTCCCTTGGGATCACCCTCCCCAGTTTACCACCAGGTGAATTCCTGTGTGACCTCTAAGGTGCACTCAAGTGTCACCCTCTTCTTGAAGACTTCTCTGACACCCCAAGGTCAAGATCCTCTCACTCTTCTCCACCAGCAACTTGTATATATTCCTTTATAACATTTAACCAGGGAATGGTGATTATTTGGTTGCAGGAGAGGCCGTGCCTTGTTCTTGTGTGTATCTTAAAGTTCTAGCTTTCGGTCCACACATAGTGGCCCTCAGGGAAAGTTTCTTGGTTAATTGATTAGAGTGGGAAGAGGGGGAGGTGAAGGTGGGGCAGGGACAATGAGAAACAGAGATAAAGAGACAAAGAGGCCAAAGAGGGACAAGGTGGAAATGAAGGAGTCAGGGAAGGAATGATAGCAAGGCGAAACTTTAAAATGCACAGTGAAAAATCTTTTAAGAATAAATACATTCTTCCCGTTTCAATCTAAGACTTCATTTCTTAGGAAATCAGTATACCAGAGATATCTGCACCCCCATGCTTATTGCAGGATTAGGGACAAGGTGGAAATGAAGGAGTCAGGGAAGGAATGACAGCAAGGCAAAACTTTAAAATGCACAGTGAAAAATCTTTTAAGAATAAATACATTCTTCCCGTTTCAATCTAAGATTTCATTTCTTAGGAAATCAGTATACCAGAGATATCTGCACCCCCATGCTTATTGCAGGATTATTCACAGTAGCCAAGACATGGAATCAACCTAAGTGTCCATCAACAGATGAGCAGATAAACAAAATGTGGTGTGTATACACAATATTATTCAGTCTTCAAAAGAAGGGAATCCTGTCATTTGCAACAACAGGGGTGAACCTGGAGGTCATTATGTTATGTGATATAAGCCAGGCACAGAAAAATAGATACTGTGTGATCTCATTTATATGTGGAACGTAAAAGAAGTCGAGCTTGCAGACACAGAGAGCAGATGGTGGTTCCCAGGGGCCAGGGAGGCAGGAATGGGAGATGCTGGTCAGACATACAAACTTCCAGTTATGCAGGATGAACAAGTTCTGGAGATCTAATGACAGCAATGTGACTATAGTTAATCACTCTGTACTGTATGCTAGAAATCTGTTGAGAAGGTAGAACTTACCTGTCCTCAACACACACACACACAACAAGGTGACTGTGGGAGGTGAGGGATTAATTAGCTGGATTGTAGTAATCATTTCACAACATATATGTCTATCAAATCGTCACATTGTGCACTTTATATACAACTTTTATTTGTCAATTATACCTCAATAAGGATAAAAAAAATAAATCACATGGTGGGGACAGAGGGTTTCCAAGGGCATCTTCTATAGAGGAGGGGAGGGAGGCACTCCTACGTGTGAGGAGGATACAGTTTCTTTCCTAAAAATGCAGAGAGTTGACTTTCTAAGTCAGTAAGTGCCTCATGAAGAGTGTGAACTGGCAAAAAAGAGGGGGAGCTAGCTCATTCACTCACCAATAAACACGAAATTTCTTCCATGTTCAAGGTGTAGTGAGGGAATGGGGAGGAAGGAGCCCACCTGTGCACTGATCCTCTCCCTAACACAATCATGTGCCTCATGCCTCTAAGAGAGCTTTTCTGAGCAATGGAAGATTAGAATATCGACTTATCTTTCACGTTACCCAGGGAACTCTATAATATTTCAGTCCTAGTGAGCCCTAATGCCCAACAGGCTTTTCTAATTATAAGTGTATCCAACTATTATAGAATCCTCTTTAGACAACTTAAGCTTTTTCCTTAGAAGATATTCCCACATATTTCAAGAATAGAATCACTGTTTTACCCAGAGCAATACCTAAAACTTGTTCTGAAAACCCTCAAAAATAGGGGAGGATAGCTCTTACAGTCACTTTGGAAGGTTTTCACCACACTAATTCACAACTTCTGACTGCTTTGATTAAGTATCAACCCATAAAGTTATACCTACTGAAGACATGTATTCTCAAATATTTATTATGACACTAAGTCAGAAATCATATTGCAGCAATCCACCAAGAGAAAATACAGTCTTCATATCTATTCTACAATATCATTGCAAATAACGTCAAAAAGACTCAGAAACTTTCTGTTTACAAACCATTATTCAAGTTTTCACAGTTTGTCCCCAGAATCTGAGGTGTAATCCACACAGTGATTACAGTCCTCAATACAGGACTTTGCAGTTGCCAGAAAAAAGAAACAATAATCTCTCAAAAAAGACACACTAATACCACTTTACAGATGAAAAATGCTACTTTTTGGAGGGGAACAAAGTGAACAAAATTCTCTAATTAAAAAAAAATTTTAACATGGTTGGTCTGTCACTTAAAAATATTAACACCAGACTTCCGGTTAAGATGGCAGACTGAATACATGTACCTAATTTTGTTCTTTCCCCAAATCCCACATATATCAAAGTTTTTTAAAGGATATAAATCCATAAGAACGGAGCTGGCTGGTTAGCTCAGTTGGTTAGAGTGTGGTGCTGACAACACCAAGGTCCAGGGCTCAATCCTCTACCAGCTAGCCACCAAAAAAAAAAAAAAAAGTACTTAAGAGTGGGGGAAATAGAAAAAGAGGAAACAGCAACAAAATATTGGAAGCTAAAAAGTAGACGGTTGAATAGTATGATAGCAGACCCAAGAAAATTGAATGTCAAGGCAACAGAGAGAAAAGCTGAGAGCCAACCTGATTCACTCCACAAAATTCTCAAGAGTCTCAGGAACTGGCAGCACCAGGTATCTGTGGATGTGGGTGGGTGTAAGAGATAGTGGGTGAAAACAAGACCAAAGTGGAAACTTTTTGATAAGCTATTCGTGATACTAGGCACCCAGTGATCCCCAACGTAGTAGAAGTTTGGAGGTTTAGAGGTTTATTCTCCGGAGGGTAAACTAAAGGCTTTGACTGGAGGTGCCAGGCTCAGCTGAGGAAAAACAAGTGTCTGTGTTTACAGAATACTGAAAGCAGAGACCAACACCCCCTGCCCCTCACTCTCCACAGCCCTCTGCCCCAACTCAGCTCCCACAACAAGGGCAGCCAGACTCTTATTCTGCAGGCAGATTGGAAGTCTCCTCCCTGGAAAAATGCAACAATTTGAGAAGAAGCACCTGTAAGTATGAACCTAGGAGAGGGTCCCCCACAACTAGCCCATGTAGGCTATCTCCCCCAGCCTGAAACTGACGAGACCCAACTGTGTGCCCAGTACTTCCAATCAGCTGCTTGTCCCCTGCTCCTAATCATGAGCAGAAGGCTGGGAATGACCAAATATCTGGTAAATTCCTAAATTCCTCTACCATGGAACATAAAGATACAAACGAAGAGGAACAGGCAACCTAGAGGAAGCAGAAACTATGCAGAGATAAGGACATTTTAAAAAATATGTCAGTAAATCCTTTGGGAGCTTAGAGAAGATATCGCATCTATGAAACGAAAAAAGAGAGGATGTTATTCAAACAGTAAAAAGGAGCATTCAGAAAATGAAAAAAAAGAAAATGAAAAAAGAGGTCTTAATTATTAAAAACATGATAACAAAAATGAGGAAGTTGATCAAGGGAGTGGAAGATCAAGTTGAGGAAATTTCTCAAATAGTGAAGTTCCTTTTTGTTTTTTTTCATGTCCAGCAACGGATCGCAACCCTCAGTGTCGCGCCCGTACCGGACCGGGACCGGCAACGGGATCGCAACCCT
>NW_007733237.1:68369-91951 GCF_000696425.1 Galeopterus variegatus
CTTCCCAAGCGGCGCACTATCCAGTGCGCCACGGGGCCGGCCCCTTAACAGATTAATTCTAATGTAAATTTTAGAAGCACTAATGTTTTCCTCCAAGTTTAGGGGTGAACCCCATCCTGTGTTCTTTATCTGCAAAGTGTTGCGCTTCATTTTACTGAAAAAAACATTGTTTACCTTCATGAAGCAAATGTTCGTTTTGTAAGATTTGGGTATAATGTCAGCAATCTCTGTTGCGTTTTACAATTTCAGGTGTAAATCGTATTACCTCTGAAAAACCAAAATGAAGACCAGATTAAGTCAAGTCCAGAAGTTCTACATCTCTGGCTTAATGCCTAAATCTAGGGTCATCAGACACTGAAGAGGCGATAAAATGCAGTGGGTAAGAGCTTAGGTGATTTGATTCTCAACTCTACATACAGTTGTCAAGGTTTTTACCTCTTACCACTTCAGTTCCCCCATTTGTAAAATGGGAATAATCATAGTGGCTACTTTTTGTAAGAATTAAGTGAATTAATACATGTAAAGTGCAAAAAACAATGCCTGGCATATGGTAGTGCTCAATCTTCCCCCATTTGTAAAATGGGAATAATCATAGTGGCTACTTTTTGTAAGGATTAAGTGAATTAATACATGTAAAGTGCAAAAAACAATGCCTGGCATATGGTAGTGCTCAATAAAGTTTAGATGTTGTTATTACCGCTATTATAAATAAGCAATTATCCGACGACAAATAAATCTGCAAAGGAAGTTTTCTTTCCTTTTCCAAAGGTCCATGACTCCTGGGCCTTGCTATGGTCAGTCCTTCTCTTCATGGCCACCTGGCATCTATCCACAGCTATCACCATCTTTCAATCAGCCACTAATTGCAGATGCGAGTTTGGATGAAGAAAGTGTTGTTTGTAACAACTAGTCTGTCTTTTCACACTCAGGATTGGGACACGGATCCCTGAAAGTGGTAAACTTAGCTGCCGGTGGCTGTCAAACAGCCTAGCTGTCTCTGTCACCAGCCAGCATCACAAGGTGCCTCCTCACAGTAGAGTCAACACACAGGTGTGAGTGATGCCTCACAGAAACGGTGGTCACATGGGACTCGGGACACATGGTGGACAAAGAGCACTGGATTGGGAATTGGTGAACTGGGTTCCCAGCATGGCTCTGTGTGACCCAGCAAAGATCACTCAACCTCTCTGAGCCAATGTTCCTCACCCATAAAATCAGGCATACCATCCAGATTCCACATGCCCAGGTTCCAGGACTCTAAATGCATATTGGCTTGCGCTTAAATACCTTATAATTAACACAGAGGTAAAGGGAGGTCGGTCACGCGGCAGTGAGTCTACTGAAAACACAACCCATTATCCAAAACTGACTTCAGTGCTAGTGCTGGCCTGCTTGGGTTTCCCATCCCCTTGTCTAGGCAGGGCTCATAACAATGTTATCACTTTTTAAAACATATGCCTAAACTAGTTCCTTTTCCAGACAATTGGCAGGTGCCCAGTTAATAGATTATTCCACCAGACAGTTGAATGCACTGGCCATTGGTCAAAAATGAGATCACTGCAATCCTATGTGCTATAGCTGGAAAAGCCTGATGAGAAACAATTGTCTATTTTTTAATAAATAGAAATCCATATTCCCAATTCCCCTAAATCTGCCTTGACCACCGCGTGGTTCAGGAGCAAAGGTGTATTTTGTTCAAGGTCAAGCTGGTTTTGCTCTTTGGCTCCATATTTTGGGTGTGTGACTGTCCATGCATGTTTCACATCAGCAAATCCCCAACCAGATTCCAGCTGACCGGCAGGAATTTCTGGCCAACGTTGCCAGATCCATGGTCTTTCTCTCAAACCTGCACGGTCGGAAAGAATGGGTCAGGAGACTCCTTGTCCCAGATATCTGGGTTCTCATTTAATTTTACTCACATATGCTCAGTGGATATGGGTAATATGAAGCATATGTACTTTTCTCAAAAAATAAAAAAATGAAAAAAGGTCTAAGGAGTACGAACCTGTTATTACCAGAGGCTGCAACGTCTTCCCAGCATGCAGGCATTCACAGACAAAACTGTCCCTGCCGACCTGCTGCAGGTAAGCCATTGCACTCTGATTTTACCAGTGACTCATCCACACTCTTTTGTCAAGTATTTAATGCCTCCTTAAGCATCACCACTCCTTGCAAACAAAAAATCCAGGAGGAAAACTTTCAAAGCCACAGTTGCTTCTCAGCAACAACCCTTCCTTCCTTCCTTCTTCCCAAGAAGGTCTGACTGAGCTTGCAACGTGACCCCTCCCTGGGCCGGCCCTCCGTGCAGGCATTGTGCGATCCCCTGCCAGCTGCTGCCTGTGCAGACAGAATACCTGAGAACTGGTGCCAGAACAGGAAGGTTGGCGCCTCTCTGGGGCAAGGCCTGGGCAGTATCCGTCGCCCAGGCAACTGCAGATAAGACGCCAACAGGCTAGGGTTCTCCACACCTCCATTTAGGCCCCAGACCCTCTCTCTCCTACTTTCTTCCTTCTATCTGATTCATTCTTCACTGACACACTTAAATAGGTTGAGCACCTGCCCATATCAAGCCCTGTGCTGGCGTTGGGGAATACAAAGGTGACTGAGATCTATCCCTGTCCCCAGGGCCACTCATGTTGCTGTGACAGGCCACTTGGGGGGCAACCCTGGCACCTGGGACTCCTCTGCAATCTCAGCTCTGATCCCAGTAACAGGGTCCCTTAGATCACACCACTACAAACAAAGCAAAAGGAAGGTGTAAACCAGACAATGGGCAACGGATCCATCCAGTCCCAACCCCATCTCCTGAGTTCATCTCTCTCTTAGCCCCAGCAAGGACTTCCAGATTCAGGGCCAGTTTCTGGTCTCAAGACCTTGTCTTATTACAGGCAATTGACAGGCTGGCCATGGAAACTGGCAAATGTTGAGCTCTGATCTAATGAATAAATAAGCTCTTCAAGACTAAATCATCAATGCTGCCCACTTCTGGCTCCTACAGAAACCTACCATTGTCAACAATGCAACAAATCTTTAACCAGATGGTAACTAACCTATACACATATGGCAAAATTTTTGTTTTACGAGCAGGAATTAGAGCAGTTAACAGGAAAGATCACAAGCCAGGTCAAAACCCCCCATACGGTGGCCTCTTCCAAGGATACAGCCAAGGACAGAAGTAGAGGGGAAGAGATCAGAGGAGGAAACCAGAAAATGAGGAAGGGGAAAAAAGGAGGAGTCAGAAAGGGATGAGGAAGGGCCAGCCCATGGCTCACTTGGGAGAGTGTGGTGCTGACAACACCAAGTCAAGGGTTAAGATCCCCTTTCTGGTCATCTTTTTAAAAAAAGAAAAAAGAAAGGGATGGGGAGAAAGAAAAAAGCAGAAGACAGGAGAATTCTAAAAGAGGCTCAATATCCAAAGGAATGGAAATCATCAAGTCGAAGATATACCTGTTCCCCAATGTTCATTGCAGCACTCTTCACAATAGCCAAGAGCTGGAATCAGCCCAAATGTCCATCATCAGATGAGTGGATACGGAAAATGTGGTATATCTACACAATGGAATACTACTCAGCTATAAAAACGAATGAAATACTGCCATTTGCAACAACATGGATGGACCTTGAGAGAATAATATTGAGTGAAACGAGTCAGGCAGAGAAAAAGAAATACCACATGTTCTCACTTATTGGTGGGAGCTAAAAAAATAAACAAATTAAGTTACCCACAAACACACACACACACAAAAAAAAGTGAGATCTAGTCTGTTTCAGTGGGTCACTTCACAAAGTTTTTCATGATACCCTTGTGATAAAATGAATAAATGAATAAATGTAGCAATGAGTAAAGTTAGGAGAATTTCAGTGAATGAAACAACCCAATGAATTTGTATAAACTCTCTGGTGCCAAAAGCTATGTTCTTGGTTTAATCCTATTCAATTTAAATTATAGATAGCTATTGCCAGCGATGATGAATCAGATTCAAGATTCTCTTAATGGATTAGAACATTGAACAAAATCTGTGCGATGTAAATTTAATTGGTATAAATCCTAAGTCCTCTATATTGCCTTTTTTAGAGTAAAATAGTTTAGCATTAGAAAATGAGACATAATGCATACGTACAATAAAGTGCATAAATCTTGTCACAACTCAATGAATTTTTACTTATGTGTACACCATGTAACCAGGTCCTAGAATTTTCCAGCACCCTGGAAAGTTCCTTCACGCCCCTTCCCAGTCAATTCCCTCTCCCCTCAGAAGTAACCAATATTCTGCATTCTATTATCATAGATTATATTATCTATTATATATCTATTAACAAAAATAAGTTCTTGAATGCCATGTAAATGGAATTATACATATGTGTTCTTCCGTGTTTGGCTTTTTCCTTTCAATAGAGTGTAATACACTCTGTAAAAAAAGATTGCTGAGATTTTGATTGAAATTGCAGTGACTCTCTAGATAAATTGAGTATTGATAAAAACAATGAGTCAATTCATGAACATGGTATTTATATACATCTTCACTAATTTATCTCAGAAAGATTTTCTTTCATTACATTTATTCTTATGTATTTATGGTTTTTGATACTATTATAAATATTACACTAAAACATTTTTAAAAAATAAAATAAAATAAAATAAAAGAGGCTCAAAATGCTACTTGCTGCTTCCCGTCCCTTTTACTGTGGCCACAAATTGCAGGTCTGCTGCCCCTACCACGGGTCCTGTGATCCTTGTACATTTCCGAATTAATACAACTTTACAAGGAACCACCCAAGAAAGTCGCAGAAATCGTCCCCCATGCTGGGGTCAGGCTGCCTGGGGCCTGAAGGACTGGAGGGCTGCAGACTGGCTTCCCCCTGCATTCTGCAGGAAGAGGAGGGCTGCCTGAAGACCCAGAGGGTAGCAGTAGGCTGCATGGGGAGTGCCCCCCTGTCCTGACCAACACCACTTCCCTCTGACCCAGGACGTGAATTCTGTCCTGGTCGGCTGAGCTTGCCAGCTGCCTCTGTTCCTGGTGGTGCCAGAACACATATCTCAGCACCTCGGTACCTGATCCTCACAGTCCTCCAACTCCTGCTCCCCTTCAAGAGGCTCAGTTCTGACCCCTCATAGTTCTAACCAGGCACAAGAGGGCCCAACAGAGACTGGCAGGTTCTCAGACCCCCTTGATCTAAAGGGAGAAAGGGAACAGTCAGGGATCCACCACCACCACCACCACCCGTGCCTGAAAGCACCACGGAGTATCACTTTGGAGTCAGGCGCCTCTGGGTTCAAATTCTTGCTGAGCTGCTTACCATGCAGTCTTGGGATAGTGTCTTTGGGGCTTTCTTCCTTGTCTGTAAAATGGAGATTATCATCTCGCCCATCTCACTAGGATGTTTCCAGGATAAACAGAATAATATATGTAAAGTGCCTGACACTCAGCTAGTGCTCATGACCGTTTCTTTGCACACATACACACACACACAAAAGCAGGTGTTTTCTGTGTACATGACCCTTGGCTGAGGGCAGGTCAAGTGAGAAACACAGAGGGAAGAGGAGCCAGCCCTTGCATCAGGGGCTAACTGAAGACTTCCAGTCCCTGCCTGGGCCTACTCCCAGTGTAACGGGATGACGGTCTATCCCCAGGTTCTGTCAGACTGAGCACCAAGGCACTTGCCTTGCCTCATCTTGTACTCCACTGAGCCTGAGTGCTCATTTCTGCAGACAGCACACTGAGGCCTGCATGAGCAGAGGGGTCCCAGCCCAGAAGCACTTGAAAATACAGACCAACAGGCCCCACCCCAGAGGCGCTGGCTTACTTGGTCTGCGGTGGGGCCTGGGGTTTTTATGATTTTCCCCGAGGCTCCCCTGTGCTTCCGATGTGCAGGCAGGGTTGAGAACCCCAGGGATGGATGCTGATGGAGATTCTGGGGCCCTCATTTGAAGCAACCTTCAGCTACTCAGAGACTTTGCTCCTCTCTGCTGGATCAGGAGGGACCTGGGCTCTTGGAAATTACTTCACCTCTCTGAGTCACTGTCCCAGCATCTGTGAGGTGGGGACAATAACCCTGCCCAGCCTCCCTCACAGGGTCATTTGAGAGGGTTGCTGAGACTGTGTGTGAAAGTCCGTGCTGTACAGCACCACCCACCCCAACACCCCATTGGTCAAATGTAAATGCCAGGACACCACAAGCACAAAGGAGTTTGCTTACTCCTCCTAATGCCTCTGTGGGCAGAGGCAGGACTGAGGGAGCTGCCCTGGGACAAGACTCTTCAGCCCTCAGAGGCCATAAAACAAACAGTCAGAATCGCGACTCCACACAGAGGCCGTCCCGGGCACTGCAAGGCCCTCCAGGGAGGCCTCCCTCACTGCAGCCCGGAAAACCCTTCCCCGTGAGGCTGTGTGGAGATGCTCTCCCACTGCAGGGCAAAGGGGGTCCCTGGCAGGGCTCAGGAAGACACCTGGCTGGGAAGATGATCCTACAAAAGGCATGTCTTCATCTTAGCCTGAGAACTGGCCCCAGGGAAATGGGACCGGGTAGCTGTTCCACAGTGGGGGCATGCCTCCCTCAAGGCAGCCACAGACCACCCATCTTCACCCGCTGGGGCACAAGAGGTGGGCGCTCCTTCCACTCGGTGTGTTCATTTCTCGCACAAGTATTTGCTGAATACCTACTATCTGCCAGGTGCCAAGCATTCCAGAAGGACCCCAAGCCTTGTCCTCAGTAGCCACAAGTGCAGGCCAACTACGAGTTCCAGAGGAGCAGCCAGGACATTTATGTGTCCATTACATCCTACATGGAACGGGGCACAGCCACCGAGGAGATTCTGGGTGTCTTCCTGGGTAAAGAATATTAACCTTTAGCTTACCCACTTTGTATGTTTGGGATTTTGTCAGACAGAGTAAAAAATGCCTCTTCAGGTGATTTTATTTTATTTTAGTTTTGGTGGCTGGCTGGTATGGGGATCTGAGCCTTTGACCTTAGTGTTATCAACACCATGTTCCACCCAAGTGAGCTAACCAGCCAGCCCTCTTCTGGTGAATTAAATTCCATCGTAACACACATGGCTCTCCTTGGTTCCAAATCAGCACAACTTCTCTAAACAATTTCAGCCCATCCCACCACAACACCTACTCCCACGCTGCCCGCGACTCTATCTCCACCCCAGCCACACCCCCCAGCTCTGGCTGCCCACAGGTCATCTCCACTTGAGCGTGCCTCAAACTCACGCTGACCTCATCATTGCCCCCACACCTGTTCAAACTGCCACATTCCTACTGGATCCCAGTGCATGAGGCCACCGGCCAGCCAGCCTGGTGTTCAGCTTGTCTCTTGCCTCTGCCTCACCCACCCCCCACCTCCACGCCCTCTCTTTAGTCCATGCTCTTCTCATCTCCAGAGGTACCACATCATCACAGCTCTCACAGGAGCTTCCTGCCTCTATTCTTCATTCCTATCCCAACACATTTTCCATACGGGATCCAGAGCAATCTTTCAAAAATATAAAACTGGTGTCATGTTTCCCTCTGCCCCAAGACGAAGCCCAAGCCCCTCAGTGCGGTGCACCAGGCCTTCCACGAGCCAGCTGTGCACACCTCTGCATCTGTCTGTTACTGTTTCCCTCCTTGCACCCAGCTCTCATTGTCTCAAGCACGCCAGCTCTGGGGTCCTGCACAGCTGCCCTCGCTGCTGCTTCTCTTCTCCTCTGGCTAAACTCTGTACTCCTTTCACACTCAGCTCAGAGGTCATCTCTGGAAAGCTTTCCTGACTCTCTGGCTGCATAAGAGAGCTGGGGAGCCCCAAGTGCCCTGTGCAAACCTGTCATAGCACTTGCCACTACTTAGTAACTTGTCTGGTTCCCATGACAGTGTGGACAGATAAAATGAATGAAATGCCACAGCATGTAGCAACATGGATAAATCTCAAAAATATGTTGGGTGAGAAAAGCAAACTGCAAAATAATTCATTCATTCATAATAGATCTGCAACATACCCAGCACCATCTTAGACAAGCCCAAGTACAAAATGGCACCGTCCACCTCCTTCCCTCCCCTCCCCTCCCCTGTTCTCTTTTACAAGAAGCCTCATGGTTTCAGAGAAAATGAAACTTTCAGCATTTCCACATGCACATCACCATGACCTAACTCAATCCCCACCCCGGAATTACATCACCCAGCTCTTGGCGCCAACATACCTATATAAGCTCTCCCACCCCCACACCTGGTGCTGTCCCCCATTTTCAGGGCAGTACTGGGCTGCCTGCTACTTCGAGCACAGCCCAGCGGATTTTCTTCCTTTAATAAAGCTTGAACGGTACACAGCATCTCGGCTCACTTTCTTTTAATTCACCATTCAAATATTTATCAAATGAAGGGATCCATGCAGTATGATAAAATGGATGTAAAATTTCTAAACACTAAATGATAGTAGAGATCACTTGTGGCCATCTACATATGGTAGAAAAATAAAATACATGGGGAGGATCAGTCTCAGCAGGGTGGTCACCTGGGGGAGAGACAGGAGAGGGTGAAAGTGGGGCTTAAACTGTATCCATTATGCTTTATTTATTTTTATTTTTCATAAAGTTCTGAAGCAAAATGGGCAAAATATTATCCATTAAATTTGGGTGCTGAATCAATGTTATCTGTTATATTATTTCCTACATATTTGAAATATTTCATCAGTGCATTTAAAAAATTTATAACAGGGAACCAGAGTCTCAAATGTCCTTCTCACTAATGTCCTGGGAGCCTGAGCAGACAGCTGCAGCCACTCACCCCAACAGATCCCCATGGGCCGGGCTGCCATGCTGGGCCAGGCAGGAAAGCAACTTGGAGATGGAAACATGATTTTTATCCTCATCTTTGCCAATGAGAGAAAAGAGGATCACAACATCTAACATTGCTCAAGACCACACAGAACATCCTGGATTTTAGACTCTGTCTTCTTTATGTACAATCCCACTAACTATCTCATCCAAGGGTGTGAAGTATGCATAAAACAAATGTACTTCACAGGGCCTGGTTTTCCAAAGCCTTGCAGTTTCAAATATTGACCTTGCAAAGACAGGAAATTTTCCCCAGGCTGTATAGTCCCTGCTGTAAGATAAAGATCTGTAACACAGCGAGGTTGCTGGCTCAAAGACAGACAAGTTACTGATTGATATGTAAAGATACTGGAAAATTGCTGTAAGAAGAGAATGCTTCTTACAGCATTCTAAAATCAAGCTTTTGTTAGTGGATTGACTTAATTGCATTATAGAATGTCACCTTACTGAATGTTACCAGCATCTATTGTTAAACTTGTTAAACTGTACTTAGCAAAAACCCTACCTATGTTCTCTTCCTGGTCTGGAGAATAAATGCAGGAAGAGAACCCCAATTCGGGGTTAATTTCCCAAATGGAAGGAACGCCTCTACCTTGAGGGTTCTGGGAGATTAGCTCCTTTTGGGGGCTTCTCACTGCTCAGAAGAGATGGGCTTTGGGTAATCTTTGGTGGCTCCGTCACCCAGGGGAAAAGGGGTGACAAATCTGTTGGAGGCAAAGCAATAAATGGTGACCCCGACATGATGAATTCTGGGTCCATGGATCAGAGACCAACCTGCCAAGCCTTGGAAAGGAAAAGAAGGAGGATGTCCACCACTCATCCCGACAGAAGGGAGATCCTGACAAAAGGGAGTCCCCGACAAAAGGTGGGGGGGGGGAGAAAAAAGACACTTGGAAAAAGGAAGAGGACATCTACTTATCCCATCAAGAGGAAAATCCCAGTAAGGGGGACTCACCCCGGTAAAGGGGATTACAGGGGTGGCTTTCGATTGAGCGATTGCACGTCTGCTGCAGTATCTAGCTAGGTCTTTGCCCAGAAATTTTGCTTTCTTACTCTCTCAATTCTCTATCTATTCTTGAGATTATAGGTAGTTTACTGTCTAAGAGAGAAGTTCAACATAGTTCAGTCCTTCTATGTCTCCTTAAGGTAACAGATTATAAAGTAACTAACCATCATCTAACTAAATTATTATTGATTATAGTGGTTTGGAAATTTTGTTGAATTGCTTTAAAAATTATTCAGAACTTTAACAAAAGGCAAAAACGTGCTTATGCCATTAAAGAGGATGAAAAACAATCCTCACCTCCTCCTCCTCCTGTCCCCCCACCTCCACCTTTGGAGGAAAACAATTCATTTGTTCCCTTGATGGAGTCTTGTCTTAAAGAAGGTCATAACGTGGGAGTTGATGCTTGTCATGTCTTTCCTGTTGTAAGAACTGGGAATCAACTGAGACACGAAAACCTCCCATTCTCCTTGTTTGAAAGACTTAAAAAGAGCGTAACAGAAAATGGCTTGCATAATACTTTTACTAAGGGATACATTGAATCAATTGCTAATGGGTTTAATATGACCCCTTGGCATTGGAAAACACTTGGAAAAACTGTTTTTAACTCCTTCTCAATATACTGTATGGCTACAAGAATATCGGGAAGTCTTACATGCTATTTCACTCGAAAATTTATGAAATGAGGTTCAAATTAGCATGGACATGTTACTTGATCAAACAACTAGAGCAGCCATAAAGGCTTGGAACAAAATTCCTGAAACAAAACCTAAACTTCAACCTCTTGCTTCCCCTGATGCATTTTGGATACAAAGATTAGATAAGACTCAGCCACTGTTGACATTATCTGTTGAACAAAAATTAATTACAGATTTGGGGGCTGATGTTACCATAATTGCTAAAAAGGATTGGAATCCACTATGGAAAGTAACTTCTTCACCAGTTATACCTACTGGATTAGGCAGGTTCAAAATTCCTTATCAAAGTAAAAATCCTTTGTTGTGTACTGGCCCCAAGGGACAAACTGCCTCCATTAGTTTTCTAAATCTAATGCTCCTGGAGGAGTTAATCCTCGAGGAATAGAAGGTAATGAAATTTGGCAAATGAAAGTCACTCATTATTCCACTTCGGATGTCTTAAATATTTACATTTGGATACTTACTCTGGTCTTATTCATGCCACTGCCCAAACAGGAGAAACTGCTAAACATGTTAAAAAAACATTGTCTTTCTGCCTTTGTTGCCATGGGGATTCCAAATCAAATTAAGACAGATAATGGACCAGCATACACCTCCAGTCTTTCAAGTATTCTGTGACAACTGGAACATTAAACATGTCACAGGAATCCCATTTAACCCCACTGGCCAGGCAATTGTTGAAAGAAAATCCCATTTAACCCCACTGGCCGGGCAATTGTTGAAAGAACTAATGGCCTTCTTAAATCTCAAATAAGTAAACAAAAGGGGTAATATAGATATAAGACTGGCCGCTCATGAACAGGTCTTTAAAGCTCTACTTACACTAAATTTTAAAAATTGTAACTCCCCACAGAACAACGCTTTCTACCTCCTAAAAAGGTATGCATCTGTTCTCCCACCCACAGGCCAACTATGGATTCCTGCTAAGGCTATTAAACCTTATGTGGAACCCCAAACCAGACGAGGAATTGAATCTGATCCCAAAATCCCAACGCCTTGCCATCACACCTCAATCCATCTCACCAGGGATGGTACACATCAGACCACCAGTGATGAAAATAATGACAACAAGCTCCAAATTGACCTGGGGTAAATTTAAAAACTTCAACAGCCAAATAGCTCTCAATAGCTCAGCCTTTAAGCTCTAACTCATTTGAGAAACAAAAACTACCTAAAATCTATCTGTTTAACTAGATGGTCTCAAATTTTCTGGCATCTTAAACAGACTTCTAAATTCTCTTCTCATCTCATCTATGTATTTCTTCACAAAATCCTATGGTAGAATTCTACACTATTTTCTTAAAAGGAAGAAAATCTTCTGTGCATCTTCTTGAAAAGGCTTGCATACTTTGCTTTACAATGTAAATTTGTTATCTTGCTTTCTTCAAGGCAGGGGGAGGCCTCACCAATAAGTCTTTTCTAAAAAAAACATAATCTAAACCTGATTGTCCTTTTTACCAATAAACCTTTTTTACATCTTGAACAAAACCTATAAGATCCTTGTTTGTTCTTGTTGTTTATATCTGCATATATACGTGTGTAAGCTGTATGTCTATTTGTTCATGTCTGTATGTGTAATTGTGCTGTCAGCAAGGTACCAAATTGGCTTATAATTAATGCACACTCACTAAATAAATAAGTTTACTTTTCAAGTTCACATGACTTAAATTTTCTAAAGTTTTGATAAACATATTTTCAAAATTTGATTTAAACATTTTACCTAAATTTGTCTCTAGGTCAATCTGTCTCCTTGTTATCTCAGCTCTGCTTCCTGGCCATGCTGGGAGAAACAATATCTTTTAGACATTATCTTTGTAAATACCGCACTCTGTCTTAAGCTCCACATGGCTCCAAATGCCACATTGAAACCTGGGACCCAAAATGGCTAGTGAAAAGAGGCCTATACCCAATATTGCATAGGCCCTAGTTAACATTAACTGGTAAGGGTATAGATCTAATACACCAAGTTTTTGGCTGGGAAGCCATAAATATGTATTTGGTAAAAACAGCTAAAACTCAAACTGGGCTTTGTGTAATTTGCTCTGATAAATGGATGCCTATTTACTAACTTGAATGTGTAAAAATGTTCTTATCAGCACACATCATTTCCTGGGTTTACTAATCAAACAGGATTATTAGAGGTCTCTTCACTTGACTGCTCTTAATACAAAATTGTAAAAGGTTTTCTTTGTCCCTTAGACAAGTGGTTTAAGAAAACTTATTTCATGATAATTTCTTGTGCTCTCTGCCTTTGAAACCCTCTGTCACTTTGGTTTTACTTTTTGTAATAATTTGTGATTTTATTCAACTAAGTGTTTTAAGCCTTTTGTTATTTAACAAAGCTTTCCAAAACCAAATTCTGAAAGCTCAACCTTTTGGTGGTTTAAACTAACTTTGAGGAGTTCCAAGGGCCCTGGAGCTTCTCAAAGGACACATTAAAAAATATATCAAAACTAATTGGCTTATTTAATAAATTAGACTATATGGGAAAGCATTGTGAGTACTGAAGGTGTTATGGATATGTGTTCCAAAATCTTGTACGGTTCTTAAATATCTGTGCCTTGATATAAATGCTACCGGTCATAATCTTGGTTTATTTACAATTTTAAAATGCTATATCTTCAAATATTTCATGAAAAAACTCTGATAGGTACAGTTTCCTGACAAACGTTGAGTTCATAGTTTTGTTTTTTTTTTTTTTTGTCTTTTGTCTTTTTCCGTGTCCGGCAACGGATCGCAACCCTCAGAGTTGCCCCCGCACCGGACCGGGGACCGGCAATGGGATTGCAACCCTCGGTGTTGCTCCCGCGCCTCACTCAGCCAGTGAGCGGGAACCGGTCTGTATGTGGGATCCGAACCCTCGGGCGGGAGCGCCGCCGCGCTTCCCAAGCGGCGCACTATCCAGTGCACCACTGGGCCGGCCCGAGTTCATAGTTTTAAACTAAGTTCCAAAATTCTAATGAAGAAACTGATGGGTTCGTGAAATTGTTCATAAAGGTCAACACAACAAAAATTAATTAGTGAACTAATTAAAAAGAATTATGGGTTTTTACAATTTCCTTATTTTAAAACACTGCTGTTTTTCTTAATGTTTTGTTTTCCAAATTTAAAAAAACTATCTCTGGGCCGGCCCCGTGGCTCACTCAGGAGAGTTCGGTGCTGGGAGCACAGCAGCGCTGGGAGTGCCGAGGCCGCAGGTTCGGATACTATATAGGGATGGCTGGTGCACTCACTGGCTGAGCACGATGCAGGCGACACCAAGCCAAGGGTTCTGATCCCCTTACCGGTCACAAAAAAAAAAAAAGAAAAGAAAACTCTCCTGTCTCTTAAGCTATCTATAACTAACAACAATTTGGTAAAATGTCATTTAAGACAGAAGTAAAAGTATTTATTTTTTCCCTATTTGATCCCCCCAAAATTTAATAACTTTAAGTATCCTTATGATTATTATGGCAATGTGGCTATTTTTATAAATTCAATGAAAATTAACTCTCTCTCTTTATAACAGGATATAATTTAAAACTTTGGATATAAGATAGCATGTCTCACTTCTAAGTTGCTGACTCCACTTTCATATTGCCTTAATTTGGCCTAACTGCTGCTTCATCCTGCTGCTCATCTTTCCCCCCAATGTGGGACAGATCACCATCAGGAAAGTGCTTCCCAGCAGCGTGGGATTTATACAAAGAAAAGTAAGACCTTTTCAATCAAGACATTGATCATCAATGCTTTTATGAGGAATGCTTTGATCATAAAGGGGGAAATAACATCTTCTCTACAAAAACAGTTCTCTAAATTTTCCTGGCCTTAAAGAGGGTGTTTGTAACTTGGGTGAGACATCCTGTTCTTAAACAAAAGACTTGTAATTGATCAAAAATTTTACAAAGACTAGATTCTTTGAAAGCAGAAATGTCCTAGACAGGTGAACTAATAATAACAAACTCTCTGGACTCAGAATCAACTATTATACAGAGCAGAATCCCATTCTGGAGCTTCCACAATTGGTAATTACACCCAATTCACAGCACCTGGAATGATGCCGATGTAGCCACTCTGAGATGATATCATCAGTCCTCACCTGAAGTAAATTATAAGGACTTGCCATGCTAAATTGATACCGACTTTGCTTTAAATGTTTTTGTCTTAACTGTGAAAACCTGGTCTATAGCTTTTTCTTTTTCTTTTAAATAAATAAAACGGTGGGAGATGTGAAATATGCATAAAGTAAATGTACTTCACAGAGCCTGATTTTCCAAAGCCTTGCAGTTTCAAATATTGACCTTGCAAAGGACAGGAAAATTTCCCCAGGCTGTATAGTTTCTGCTGTAAGATAAAGACTTGTAACACAGCAAGGTTACTAGCTCAAAGACAGACAGGTTACTGATTGATATGTAAAGATACTTGGAAATTGCTGTAAGAAGAGAATGCTTGCTAAAATCAGCTTTTATTAGTGGATTGACTTAATTGCATTATAGAATGTCACCTTACTGAATGTTACCAGCATCTATTGTTAAACTTGTTAAACTGTACTTAGCAAAAACCCCACCTATGTTCTCTTCCTGGTCTGGAGAATAAATGCGGGAAGAGAACCCCAATTTGGGGCTAATTTCCCAAATGGAAGGAATGCCTCTACCTTGAGGGTTCTGAGAGATTAACCCCTTTTTGGGGATTCTCACTGCTCAGAAGAGATGGGTAATCTTTGGCAGCTGCATCACCCGGGGGAAAAGGGGTGACAAATCTGTGGGAGGAAAAACAACACAAGAGCAAGAACTGAGTGTCAACAAAGCACATTGAAGAGAATTCCAGAAATAGAAGCTGAGCTGTATTCGTATGTATTCATAAATCAGTGAGTAGATTTGGGGAAAGAGAACTGTTCAGAAAGAGGCAGAGTTGGAGATACAACTAAAGGAGTAATTTAGGAATAGACTATGAAGCTTATTGAATGAAAGCCTAATGAGTCTGGATTTTGACCTACAGCAACAGAAAGTCACTGAAGATGTTTCAGCTGGAGACAGACGTAGGCAAAGCACTATTTGAGGAAAAGTAACCTGGCTTCAGTGTATAGGAGGTGTTAGTTGCCCACAGGAAATGGGGTGAGATTCTCAAAAGATAAACTTAGATTTGGAAATCACCTAAGTGGTCCACATAAGAAATGACATCTGCTGATCTAAGGTGAGAGCTGTGGGATTAAAAAGGATAGGGGGCCTAAGCTAGACCAAGAAGAAAAGTTATTTTCCAAGTTTTCGGGTTCAGGGAAATGGTGACAGGTAATCCGAAGATAAGCTTGTTATTTGCTCGCTTTGGGAGGAGGGGGATGAAGGGGTGGAGGAAAGAGGGTAAGTTAAAGGCGGAAGGAGAAATTGAGGACTTTAGCTTGTTTGCCTTTAATTCAAGATGGTGCCCAGACATTCAGGTAGAGATCCAACAGGAGCAGGCATTATGGGAGCTAAGTTCAAGAAATCTGAGACCACTGGGGCAGCAGTGATGGTGTAGGCCATCTCTGAGAAAGATAGCACAAAATGCACTGACAGCAGAAGACTGAGCCCCAAGGTCCCCCTGCCCTCATCAGGGGACAGGAAGACCAAGAAGAGAGCTAAGACAGTGTTGTGATGCAGAAGAAATAGGAAGAGACCATTTCAAATCAGCACAGGTGGTCAACAGTGCAAAGGGGGTCAAGAGTAAGAAAGGAGCAAAGGTTCTGGACTTGGACATCAAGAGGTCATGGAGACCTCAGATAGAGCAATTTGAGCAGAGGGCAGAGGCAGGCATGCTTGCCCCACCCCTTATGTAGCCCCCAGGCAGCAGCTCTGGGCTTCTCATGGCCCAGCCCCTCCACCCCCCAAGCAGAAGCAGCTTCCACCTGCTGGATTCAGCACGAAATGGATCTGTGACTGGCCCCGCTGTGCACCGTCTGCCTGACCCACCTCGCAGCAGATGGCAGAGCACCACAGCAGAGCAGAGTGTACAACATGGGCTCTGGAGTGGAGGGACTACAGGGAGGGGCTAAGGAAGACTCGCATAACCAAAAAATTAGGATTGGAGATGCAAGATTTCATTTTTAAACACAGAATGTAGAATTAAAATGCGTCACATGTCACTTCATTGTCTAAAATGTATGTTGTCTATATGAGCCTAACTTCTGTGGCAATAAGATTGTTTCAGCATGACACTCATCTTACATAAATGAAAATATGAGCCAACAAAAAGGCATTTTAGGAGCTTTAAGCAAACAAGTGCTTGAGAGTGTCTTGTTTATATTAAGTTGTCATGCTATTTAGCTTTTTACAGCAATGAAACTCTGTGTCTTCACAGAGCCTTGCGCAATGATGCTTGTTTTGGAAGAGACAGAATGGGAAGTGGAGGAAGGAAGAGGAGCCCCTGCTGTCAGGCTGCAGGCTGGGGAGTAGGGAGGTGAGGACATGGTGGCAATGAATCAGACCCACTGTTGTGGGGAGTTTGGAGGTGAAATGAAGAGAGGATGATGGAGAGAGGGACTGAGATGGAAGGGCACAGTGGAGGAGAGGATGTGCCAGGTGACAAGCATCAGACTAGGTGAAAGTCTGCATCCTGATTTCTGCCACCTCCATCCTGCTCCGAGAACTGTGGCAGCCAGGCATGTCCCTGGAAGGAGACTGGAGAATTCTCAGGAGCACATGAACTGCAGAGGAAAGACCCACAGAAACTGACATCTGAGAGACTTCCAACGGAACAGCCCAGTTTGCCACAGGATCACCTGACAGTGATGTCCACCTGCCATGGCTGCCACCACTCCAGTTGTACGCAGAGCTTCCAATCAGCCTTGCAGTGCCTCATTTTAAAAAATGGATGAACAACCAATGACTACCAGATATTTGAAGAAAGGTGGCAGCAATTAACAGGGAGAACAAAACATGACCACAGGAAAAAAGAAACCCGGGGAAAAAACCCAGGCAAAATAGACAGCAAAAGAAAATTTCAAACAAAAATAAATCCCTTATATTTTACAGCCTCAAAGAGTAAGAAGGAGATATTATATCCATAAAATAAGAACAGGATATGATTTTAAAACTAACAATCAAAGAACAAAGAACCCTTGGAAATTGAGGGTAGGGCTGTCCGATTATCTCAGTTGGTTAGATCACAGTGTTGATAACACCAAGGTCAAGGGTTCAATCCCCATACCGGCCAGCCACGAAAAAAGAAAAAAGAAAAAGAAATTAAGCACAGCTGAAACAAAAAATTCAGCAGAAAGGCTGGAAACAAAATTGAGAAAATTTCCCATAAAATAGAGAGAGGCGAATAAAGAGATGAACTATACAATACAGAAGATTTTAAAAAGTAATAACAATGACAGAAAGGTCAAATTAGGAGCTCTAATATCTTATGAGTCAGAAATCAAGAAAAAATAACAATAAAAAATCAGAGAAAATGAAGGGGAAGAAATTGTCAAAGAAATAATTGAAAATCCCAGATTGAAAGCGATTGACCCATATTGACCAGGCCAATGAACAAAAATTTTCATTATGAAATTTTAGAACATCAAGGGTAAAGGGAAGATCGTAAACACCGGGAGGAAAAGAAACAGGTTACCAACCAAGAACAGAAATCACTGAGCTCCTGGACGCCACTGAATGCTGGGAGACAGGCAATAATGAGGGCAACGTTGTATGGAAAATTGCTTTCAACCTAGATTGAATTGCATCTCCTGCAAATCACATGTGAAGGTAGAAAAATGACATTTCCTATCATGGAAGGAAGAGGATGATCTGGAATCCAGACAACAGGGATCAATCAACACCTGGGAGCAGTGAAGGCCATAGCTGTGATCCAGGCTCGGGATCATCCATCCAGGAGAAGGAAGGCTGAGGAGGAAGTCTCCAAAGAGATAAACATAACATAGGGAGCTCTGGGAAAAATACCAATAAGTATGGAAAGTTTCTGGAGCATTTTTTTAAATGTTAATAAATCCCTAGAAAATAAAACAAATAAAAAATAATGAAGTGTCCTGGGTTGAACCGTAGCTTCCAAAAGATATGTCCATATCTTAACCCCAGGAACCTGTGAATGTGACCTTATTTGGAAAGAGGGTCTCTGCAGATGTACTTAAGTTAAGGATCTCCAGGTGAGATCAGCCTGGATTGCCCAAGTCAAACCTATTTCCAGTGACAAGTTGTCCTTATAAGATACAGAGGAGAGGGCCGGCCCGGTGGCGCACTGGAGAGTGCGCCGCTTGGGAGTACGGCAGCACTCCCGCTGAGGGTTCGGATCCCATGTGGAGACCGGTTCCCTCTCACTGGCTGAGCGCGGTGCAGGTGCAACACCAAGGGTTGCAATCCCGTTGCCGGTCAGTAAAAAAGACAAAAAGGAAAAAAAAAAAAGATACAGAGGAGAGACAAGAGGAGAATGCCAGGTGACCACAGAGGCAGAGATTGGAATGATGTGACCGCAAACCCAGGAATGCCTGGAGCCACCAGAAGTTGGAAGATGCAAGGAAGGATTCTCCCCTAGGGTCTCTGAAGGGAAAGCAGCCCTGCCTACACCTTGATTTCAGACTTGTACCCTCCAGAACTGTGAGAGAATAAATTTCTGTTGTTTTAAGCCAAGAAGGTTGTGGTAATTTGTTAGGGCAGTCAGTCCTAGGAAATTAATACATGGGGTAAGTTTAATTTCAGGAAAAGCTGAAAGATACACAAGAAAGAAAGCACAGTACATAATTTAGCTAAAAAATAAGTACTTTATGTACATGTATATTACTTATATTACATATAAAAATTATTTTTTTTTTTTTTGCAGCTGGCTGGTTGTGGGGATCTGAACCTGTGACCTTGGTGTTATAACACCATGCTGTAACCAAATGAACTAACCAGCCAGCCCTATAAGAATCAATTGTAAAAGGACAAATGACATATTAGGAAAAACATTTTCAACATATATAAGAAACATTGTATAGCACTAATAAAAGCTAAACAAATATTTGTTTTGTGTTGAATTAATTGCTAAGGTAGAAGAGTTTCTATAAATCATTAACCAGACAAACTTACGTGAAAAATAGGGTACGATTACAGACAATTCAAAGAAAAAGAAATGCAAGTGGCAATAAAAATATTTTTTAAATTATCCTCAATTATTCAAGACAAGCAAATTAAAAGAAAGGATTATAATTTTTGCCCATCGCATGGCAGAAATTTAAAAGATAAAGCATATCCATTATTTTCCAAAGAATGGGGAATCAGTAACTCTTATATACTGTTAGTGGGAGTTCAAAACGAAACAATCTTATTGGAAGGCAACTTTGCAGAACCTAACAAAAGTTAAAATGTGTTTGACCTTTGTGTATAAATTTAATTTATAAGCCTTGATCCTGCAGAAGTAAGTTCCAACTTTTGTACAGGATGTTCACATCAGCAATATCTGTAATAGCAACAAACTGGAAGAAGAATCTACATATCCATCGATAATTAATCTTTAAATAAAAAATATTTTAAATCTGTAATATGGAATGCTATGCAGGTATTTAAAAAGAATGAGGGAATCCTAAATGTACTGACATTGAAGAATGTCCACGATACGAGTAGGCGGAGGGGGAAGTAACAAAACAATGCAGAATTTAATTACATTTTTACAAAAAACTATGTTATATGTGTTCACACAGATGCCCTTGTGCATGTGTATTTGTACATGTATAGAAGAAAATAGACTGGAAAGACGTGCACCAATCTCCCTCCAGGGAGGCAGAAGTGGGGAAATGGAGTAAGGAAAAGAAACTTGCTTTTTACTTTACAAACTTCGGGATTCTTCTGGTTCTTACAATAATTTTTGTCTTTAAAATAAAAATAAAGGGAAAATATAGTTTGACTTAAGCATATTTAAATTTTTTCTGACTTTAAAATTAACTGTTGTGAGAGAGGGACAAAAAAAGAGAGAGAACAAATCCTGTTTAAAGTGAGAAAGGATGCCATCTAAGTTTTGTATCTCAGGGATTTGACCAAAGTCCTCAAAAGAGGAGGCCGAACAATCTTCTGACACGGTGGGGCAAAGAAAAATAAGACGGCTGCAGGGCTGTGCCTGTGAGTTTCTCAGGTGGTGGGAAGAAGGTTCAGCTCTTGCCTGGTGAGATACGTTGTTTGTTACTTAAGAGGGCAAATGAAGGATTTAATGGACTCTGGCTCTCGCCAAGGGGAAAGAACTCCTAAAGCAGAGGCCTGGGTCCAAGTCCTCTGGCAGAACAGGAGGGGCCTGTCAGTCCATTTACCCAAGAGATCAGTGGAATCTGTAGTAGCTCAGACTCAGGATTTTAAAAAATAGGCCAAGATGAGGACAGAGCTGTAAAGGAGGAGAGTTCGTGGATGTGATTGAAATTAAGTAGCTATATATATTCAAATTACAGTGTTATCATTTTAGGATGTTTGATTGAATTGCTACAGTAACCATAAAGAAAATAACTATAGAAACACAACGAAAAAAGAAAAAAGACAAAAAGGAAATAACTATAGAATATATAAAAAAAGAAAATTAATTATTGTGGTTTTTAAGTGTGCCTGCAAATTCTTTGACACTTCTCCATCCTAAAGGTGGAAATGCGTTCCCTCCCTCTGAATGAGCGCCAGACTCAATGGCTCACTCTAACACAGATTATGGCAGAAGTGCTGCTATGCAACTTCTAAGGCTGGATCATAAAAGGGAGAGCTTTCTGCCTTCTCTCTCTGATTATTTGCTCTGGGGGAAATCAGTCACCCCTTGTCGTGAGGACACTTAAGCAGCTCTCAGGAAAGGACTACATGGAGAGGAACTGAGGCCTCCTACCAACAACCAATAATAACTTGCCAGCAGGATTCTCTCGATGCAGTCAAGCCTTCAGACGACTGCAGCCTTGCCAACATCTGACTGGAGCTCACGAGAGACCCTAAGCCAGAACCACCAGTCAAGTCACATTCAAATTCCTGGCCCTCAAAAAAGGCCAGACTTAATAAATGTTTTTGTTTTATGTCACATCAGTTCAACAGCAATAGATAACTCATACATATGCCAGTCTTCCTCTGGAGAGAAGTGGGAAAATGGAGTGAAAGAGAAAATTTACATTTTTTGCTTCATTTTTTACATTTTTACATTACACATTTCAGGATTGTTTGGTTTTTTTAGACATATTTAAAGAAAGGGAAAGAAATAAAATTAGGCTTAAGTGTGCTTAAAAACTTTTTTTTCCCCTTTTTTAAAAGTAACAGCACTGAAAAAGGACAAAGTTGGAAGACAGACACTATTAACTTCAAGACTAACAATATGGTTACAATAATCAGGACAGTATGGTATTGGAGACAACAGACAAATAGATCAATAGAACAGAATAGAGTCCAGAAATAGACCCAGACAAGTACAGTCAACTGATCTTTGACAAAGGCACAAAGGCAATTCAATGCAGACAGGATAGTCTTTTCAACAAATGGTGCTGAAATGACTGGACATCCATATGCAAAAGAAAAAAAAGTAATCTAGACACTCCCGTACACCCTTCACAAAAAATTAACTCAAAATGGATCATAGACCTAAATATAAAACATAAAACTTTTAGAAGATAACATAGAGAAAATCTAGGTAACCTGAGGTTTAGCAATGAGTTTTTAGATACAACACCCAAAGCATGATCCATGAAAGAAAAAATTGGTAAGTTAGACTTCATTGCAATTAAAACTTCTAGACTGTTAAGAAAATCAAAAGCAAACCACAGATGGAGAGAAAATATTTGCATAACACCTATCTGATAAAGGGCTTATATTCAAAATATACAAAGAACAAACAACCCAATTTTTAAAAGGGCAAAAGATCTAGACAGACACTTCACCAAAGATGATATGCAGACAACAAATAAGCATACCAAAATCATGCTCAATATCATGTGTCACTAGGGAATTGCAAATTAAAACAATGAGATACTACTTCTCACCTATTAGAATGACTAAAATTAAAAAAACAAAAACAAAACTGACAATACCTGTTTTATTCCGTTTTGTGTTGCTATAACAGAAATACCTGAGACTGGGTAATTTATAAAGAAGAGAGGTTTATTTGGCTTATGATTCTGGGACAGCTGCATCTGGCACGGGCCTCAGGCTGCTTCTACTCATGGTGGAAAGTGGCAGGCAGCCGGTGGGTACAAGCAGATCACATGGCGACAGGAAGCAAGAGAGAGAGAGAGAGGAGGTGCCAGGGTCCTTTAAACAATCAGCTCTCGTGGGAACTATAGAGCGAGAA
Source organism: Galeopterus variegatus (assembly GCF_000696425.1). NCBI lineage: Eukaryota > Metazoa > Chordata > Mammalia > Dermoptera > Cynocephalidae > Galeopterus > Galeopterus variegatus. The sequence continues at coordinate 91,111 of NW_007733237.1, forward strand.
CTCACTCATTAATCCCCCCACCCCCAGGGAGAGCATTAATCCATTCACAAGGGATCCGCCCCCATGACTCAATCAGTTTCCAACACTGCCACAATGGGGATCAAGTTTCCACGTGAGTTTTGGGGGGGACAACACATCCAAACTCCATCAATACCAAATGCTGACAAGGGATGTGGGGCAATAGGAAATCCCACTCATTGCTATGAAAATACAAAATGGTAAAGCCACTTTGGGAGATAGTTTAGCAGTTTCTTACAAAGGTAAACAAAGTCTCACCATATGATTCAGCAATCATGCTCCTAGATATTTAACCAAATTAGTTGAAAACGTATCCTCACAAAAATCTGAACACAGATGTTTAAAACAGGTTTATTCATAATTGCCAAAAACTGGAAGCAATGAAGATGTACTTCAGTATGAGAATGGATAAACAAAGTGGGGTACATCTAGACAATGGAATATTATTTGGTGATAAAAATAAATGAGCTATCAAGACAGAGGAATCTTAAGTGCACACTAGTAAGTGAAAGAAGTCAATCTGAAAAGGCTACATACGTATGATTCCAACTATGTGGCATTCCGGAAAAGGCAAAACTATGGAGACAGTAAAAAGATCAGTGGTTGCCAGGAGTTTGAAGTGGGGGAGGGAACACGGAGGATCTTTAGGGCAGTGAAACTATTCTGTATGATACTACAGTGGTGGATACATTTGTCAAAACCCATGGAATGTACAACATCAAGAGTGAACCCTAGGGCTGGCCCGGTGGCGCACTGCTACAGTGCGCCGCTTGGGAAGCGCGCCGGCGCTCCCGCCGAGGGTTCGGATCCCACATACAGACCG
>NW_007733237.1:92125-94435 GCF_000696425.1 Galeopterus variegatus
GATCCCACATACAGACCGGCCGCTCACTGGCTGAGCGAGGTGCGGGGGCAACACCGAGGGTTGCGATCCCGTTGCCGGTCCCGGTCCGGTACAGGCGCGACACTGAGGGTTGCGATCCGTTGCCGGTCATGAAAAAAGACAAAAAGGAAAAAAAAAAAAAAGAGTGAACCCTAAACTATGGACTTTTGTTAATAATAGTGTATCAAAATCGGTTCATCAATTGTAACAAAGTTACCACATTAATACAAGATATGAATAATAGGGGACAATGTGGTAGGGGATGGAGCGAGAGCGTATATGAGAACCTCTGTACTATCTGCTCAATTTTCTATAAACCTAAAACTGCTCTAAAATCTATTCTACTAATTAAAGAAAAAAATTAACGCTAGTCAATTGAAGGAAAAGTAGAAATAATATGGCCATACATAATCTCAACAGAAAGACAATCACTGTTAACACTGAGGCATACTTCCTTCCAGTCTTTTTTCAAATGTGTATGTATAAGTCTTTTTTAAAAAGAGTTGGAATCATCTGCTAAATCCATTCTGAAGGTTTATGGTCTGGTTTTAGTTTGGGCAAAGAAAGTAGCCCATATAAAAAACATCAGGGATAGCAAAAACAGATTCTAGAGGGGCCAGTTGCTATGGAAATGATTGAAAATAAATTTCATTTCACACTACACCTCACTAATGTACTGACCAGAAGGAAGGAGAAATATTTGGAGTAACTTAGAAGAGCAGCCAAGAAAACTTCTAATCAAGAAGAAGGAAAATACATCTCCCTAGCAAGGTTTCAAAGAGGCCAGTAGTATCACCCTACGATCATGCTCTTTCAGTGCTCATGTCGGTGGACAGGAAAAGCACCCTGGAATTGGGACTGGAGTGGACTCTCTTTTTCCCCTTCACTGACCATTTGATGGCCAAAGGCCAATAAGTCTCCCTCAAAATGTGAGCCGTCTCTGCAGGGCGGTGCAAGGCCAGGAAAAAAGTCACCCATTTCCTCCAGTGGGGACGCTCCAAATATTTAGCAAGCTGCAAGGCGATCAGTATGGACACCACATTAGCCGTTAGCAAAGGAGTGAGTACGGGTTATGCCCTTAGGTGCTAGAACACAGGGCAATCTGGGAGTTCCTGGGGAAGAACCAGGATACCAGAGGATAGGGGGCAGACGCTCAGGGAGCTCAAGGGAGTGACGATTTTACAACAGAATTTTAATATACAAAGAAGTGCTAAGGCGAGATCAGTATGTACCAGCATACCTTCCCACAACCAACATTTTCATAATAGACAAGGCTGTTTAGAACGCACATCAGCCTCAAAGGGGAAAGGCAGATGGCTGTCACAAAGAGACAGCCATGTAGTGAGGCCCAGGTTCTCACCTCAGGGAATGGCTCAGCGTCAGAGTCAAACAGATCTAGTTTTAATCCCAGCTCTGTCACACATTACCACAAATTATATAATCTTTGAGGCCCACTTTCCCCATCTGGAAAATGGATATAACTGTTCTTATATTGAGAGATTATGATAAGTATTAAACAAGATAAACCATGTAAAATGCAAAGCACAATGCCTGGCACATAGCAAGGGCTGTCAAATGCAGCTGCTGTCACCACCACTGTCACGGGTTATTGTCTGTGCCGCAGGTTTTTTTAAAACACAGCTGGTAGCCACATATCCCTTTCTCTATCCTCATTCCAATGTAGATGCCTGGTCACTATTGCCATATAAAGACAGAGTCCCTGAAGTGTGAACTAGCAGGCAGTTATCTTTTTCCTACAGCATCCCAGGAATAGCTCTGTATTCTGGAGGGAAGCAAAGACTTTTGATGCCAAACCAACCCAAATCACAAAGCTACAAAGTGATGAACACTCCAGGTAATAGCTCCTTGCTCAATACATAGGGATTTAGGTGAGAGTTGCCAAGCATCCTCAAAGCTGAAGAAAACCCCTGTTTAAACAGTGACTGATGGATTACAAATATGAGGCACCATTTTCAAATGGTATGAAACTATACCTGGCTGTTTATTTTCTTTAAGCTTAGTTAATCAATTCATATTTTTATTTTGAAAAAAAGTTAATACCAAAAACTATAAATAATCAAACATATATCTGTCCCCATCTCCCAGAAATGATAATTATTAACATTTGTTACATTTACATCAAGTCCTTTTATAAAAAAAAGAAACTATGACAGATTAAAGTCTATTTTCTTCCCTACCCCTATATCAATTTCTTGCCCACTTCCCAATAACTGTTATGAATTTGATTTTTATCCATCCAGTTCCATTTTTTCCTATATCTTACCTAAATTT
>NW_007733237.1:95416-96963 GCF_000696425.1 Galeopterus variegatus
AAGCCGGTGATGTACATGGCACCTGCAACACACTGACAGGCAATTCCAGGTAGAGAGGATCAGCAAGACAGAAAAGCATCAGGAGTCCATGGGTGGGCAGAACCACCCAGCATTGAAGACCTGCTCACCTTCAGACATGCACCACACTGCAGCTCAGCACCTGGGAACCTGCACCAGGGAACCAGCCCTTCCCACCTAAGAACCTGCCTCAGACCCCACTTCCACTTGTTTGCATCTACACTGAGGGAAGAATGAATGCCAAGCCCAAGAAAAGATTATGGGAGGAAGAGGATAGGACTCTGTGCCAAAAGAGCCTTTGGATTTCTCTCTCTGAGTTATTCAAGAGCTAAATATAGAACAAGAACACACAAGGGGTATCACCCACAGAGCCACAGATTGGCACCACAGCACACCACAGTATTTTCTCCATTTCTTTGTACGTCAGTATTATTTTTAAAATTATCTAAAACTTAGAAAACAAAGTGAGTGGCACATCTTTTCAATGGCATATGTGACAAAGGCCACCCAAGGACTATCTAGGTGAATGTACTTAGCTCAACTCACTCTTTGCTATTGATTAAATGTATTAAATGTCCCAGACTTTGTGAAGCTACACGTCAACTTACAGATATTTTTCCAGTAGAGATGAAAATAACTTCTCTCTAGTGGAACAGATAACCCAAAAGATTACGGTTTGCTGTCCTGTAAAACATTAACTAGGTTTACATCTAACCCAGAATTATTAAACCTACATTTATTTATTAAATTGCCTACCTGTGAATTTGTTGATTTGATCTCCATCCAGTATCTATACCTAGCTTCTCAACTGCTCTTTAATATCTTACTGGCTCTTCCATTAATTCATGAGTTAAATAAAATCTTTGGCACGTGTTTATTTTATATTTGCCTGAGACATGACTCTACCTTTCTGGAAATATTTGAAAGATAATTTCAAATAAATAGTTGAAAATAACACCAGCCTCAATTTGCATAGTTCCTTAGCCTCAAGCCCTTTCTCTCCTCATGCTCATCCCTTCTCTGTCCCCCAGGGCCAGCTGGCCACCGGTGTCACTGTAGCCCTGCTCCTGCCATTCTCCCAGGAAACAAATTCTGTTAGGGCTTCATTCAAGTTCCTCCTTTTCCATGAAATCTTTCCTCACCCCTTTCTTTGAAAATATATTATGCTTACTGCCAGTGCCAAACAACTAATGATCTGGTTCCATATTCTATTATTACTTCATGTATATGTGTTTGACTCCCCACCACCACCAAGAATGCAAACATCTTAAAAAACAAAATTTTTTATGCTGATTGCACCTCTTAAAATACTCTTTATTTGCTAATAAGTATGTTGCAAGCATTCAATAAGTACTTCGTGATGTGCTGACTGTACAAAAAGTGCTCTGGGAAGCAGGTACCATGAAGCTCCAGCCCTTTTGTGGAAAGGACCGAAGGGTAATACAATTTCTGTATTTGAGGGGAGACATGAATGAGGCCCCATTCTTCACTGAGATCGGCTCACTTTGCAACTAAGCATATAATATTTT
>NW_007733237.1:98221-99185 GCF_000696425.1 Galeopterus variegatus
ATTTTTTTTCTAGGTGCAGAACAGAATTTCCTCACACGAGGTGGGCCAAGCTATAAATGCTGCTTTTTGTTTCCAGTAACTCCAGTAAGAATTCCTCTTTTGGGTTTGTACCTAAAATAGCTTTTTGGCCCAAAGATGCCAGGATGCTTAAAAGAGCACGGTGATTAGGAGCATGGACTGTGAAGCCAGACTATCTGAGGCAAAATCCTGTGTGACCTAGGAAAGTGTTTTAACCTCTCTGCTTCATTCTTTCACCTGCAAAACACAGATAATACTACTACTTCCAAAGGTTATTGTGAGCATGAAATAAGTTATGTAAAATCCTAGAACATCTGTCTCACAGTTATAAATGTAATAGCTACCAGCATTACCATTATTAGTTTATTATTATTATTATTAGCTACTGAAGAATAGAAAACAATAGCTAGCTATGAATATCAGAAAATAGTTTGTTAATGCTAACTATATGACGGTAATGTCACTGGGAATTTGCAATATAAGTTGTAAAAAAGGATTCGTGAAACCAAAGAGACTTACTTAAAGGGAAAGCAATAATAGTCCAAAATTAAACTGCAATAATAGTCCAAAATTAAACTATCTTTTTAAAATCTAAGAGTTCATGGCATGTGGGGTGGGGTGGGGGGTGGGTGGGTTATGGAGAATGGGAAAATAAAAGTATCATAAAGATTTCCAAAAACCAGATTTATATTTGGTTGGTGGAAAACCTAGTAATTAAAGTGTCTTGATTGGGAAGTATAGAAAAAGAATAAGAGAAAAATGTAAGTTAAATTATGGCTTCTAAAGATGTAACTATTAGCAGAATTAAAAGCAGAGTAGACTTCCAAATCAACTAGGGGAAAAATGCAATACAAATAAATTTAAATTTTAAAAAAAATGGGGGCTGGCCCGGTGGCGCACTGCTACAGTGTGCCGCTTGGGAAGCGCGGTGGTGCTCCCGCCGAGG
>NW_007733237.1:100033-102959 GCF_000696425.1 Galeopterus variegatus
GGGCGCGACACTGAGGGTTGCGATCCGTTGCCGGTCACGAAAAAAGACAAAAAAAAAAAATGTAAAATTTTTCATTAGTTAAAAAGGAAGAAAAACAAAGATACAAATTATTAACTTAAGAAGTCATAAAAAGAAAGTAGAAAAAAGTTTTTAATATAAGGAAATATGAAATTAATGAAATAGAAGAAAAAATAACAAAAGAAAGGATACAAAACACAAAAGCTGATCCTTAAAAAAACAATAAAATACATAAAACCCTGACGGTCTGATTAAGAAGAAAAGAGAAAATGCAAAGATATAGCAGAGGAGGTTGGTTTTATAGACAGAAAAGGCAAAGTTACTTCCCTGGTAAGGTGGAGACAGGGAGACAGAACAATAGACAAATAACTGATTATTTAACATTGGGTTACTTCAGGCTATCCTTTTTATGTAAGGATTGAAGCAGAGGGAACTTCATCATCATGCCTATTGAAGATTTAAAATGGCCTGTTTGGGGGCCGAGCCCGTGGCGCACTCGGGAGAGTGCGGCGCTGGAAGCGCAGCAGCAGTGCTCCTGCCGCGGGTTCGGATCCTATATAGGGATGGCCGGTGCACTCACTGGCTGAGTGTGGTGCGGCCGGTCTCAAAAAAAAAAAGAAAGAAAGATAAAATGGCCTGTTTGGGAAATGAGCTGTTATCTCTGTCTCCTGATTTCTAGGAAGGTCAGACCACAACTTGGTTTAGATTTGGTGACATGGAACTTAGCAGAGCATTTTGATTTTTAGTGTGGTCTTTTGGGGCCTAGTGCAGCGATTTAGTACAAAACAATGGCCTTCTATAATTTTTATTTAACAGACTTGCATGTTAAGTGAGAACTACAAGCCATGGATAGAGTATAAAATCTGTCCCCACTTTTGTAAGAACAAGCAAGCAGTTCAAAAATCCATAAATGTGTGTATATAAGCGTAGGGAACAGTACCGGAAGAGAACTCTAGGAGTTCACATTTGGTCACCTCAGGGCTGTAGGGGGAAACTAACATTTTCTTTGCATCGTCACCGATGTGTTAACTAGCTACAATAAATATCATTTTGTAATTTTAAAAGAATTTTATAAAGGAAAAATAAAAACAAACATATTAAGAGTACTATTATGTTTATGCAAAAACTAAACTGGGGTATGTTATAGCCCAGTCCATATATGTTTAGGGAAGCAGCCCAGGACTCCAGGCCTTCACCCACACCAGGCTCACCAACAGCCAACACAGGACTGGCCTAAGCTCAGGTCACCCTTCAGGCCAGGTGTGGACACCTGGTGATCGCCAGCCCCTCCCTGGAGCAATCCAACTACCCCAGGGGTGGTCTACCTTCCAATCTGATTACTATTCTTCCTTGGAAACATTCCTGGTGATTTTTTAAATGTGTAAACATCTCCAGAATTTATTACATTTTAAAAGTATTTTTATTTCCTCCTAAAGTTTATAATTACAGGCATTGCTTTTCCTTTTTCATTCTCTACAGAGAAATGTCTAACTCCCTCCCACAAGAGGCAGGGGGTGTGGTCCATTCTTTTAAATAGAGAAGATGCCCATTTTCAGGAGTTAATATCCCCATTCCAAGGTATTTGTTTCAGAAAAATTGCACATTCACAATCATAGGCATTTTTCCTTTCATCTTCAGGTAGCTATCTAGAGGATCAGAGCTGCCCCTAAATGCCCCTCGCATTCTAACACAAACTTCTTGATTTAAGGTTAAAGTTGGTGGATTTTACATCCTGCATATGTGTTAACTCCCATAATGAAAACTCCAGGCCTATATCCAGTCTATAAAAGCTTTCCAATCCTCCATTACTTTTGTAAAGAGTCCAGCACAGAGCTTGTTAGCCATTAATAAATGCTTTTTGACATGTCAGTGCAGGCTGAAGTTAGAAATTGTGGTGTCTGCGGCAAGCAGTTCCGAAGAAGCCTCAGGCCCACAAACATGAGTGGAGCTGGGAGAGGGAAGAGGCTCTAGTCTGTCACCTCCTTGGCTGGCCAAGGAGTCTGTTCCCACAGAGCAGGCTGCCACCACACCCTCAGAGAAACGAGGATAGGTCTGGGAGTAATGAAAAGATTTTACAAGCTTTAAAAATCATTACTTTAAGAGTTTATATCTCCTAGATGTTGATGCTCTAGGGCAAGGGTTGGCAAACTTTGAACTACTGGCCAAATCCTGCTTGCTACCTGTTATGGTAAATAAAGTTTTATTAGGATATATATATGCCCATTTTTTCATATTGCCTATGGTCAAGGCAGAGTCACATAGTTGTGACAGAGATGTATGACCCACACAACCCATGATATTTACTGTCTGGCCCTTTACAGAAGTTTGCCAATCTCTGCTCAGGGGCAAAACCAGGCAATCTGTTCTAGCAATCATTAAAAATAAACAGATGCCCTGGGATGAAGGAGTGAGGGGGTTAATAAGAACCAGGAATAGGGACCCTCAGAAACCCTAACCACACCCTGAAAGAAGAAAGACCTCAAACCAACAACCTAACCTGTCACTTTAAGAAACTAGGAAAAAAAAGAGCAAACTAAACCTGAAGCAAGCAGAAAGAAGGAAATAATAAATATTACAGCAGAAATAAATGGAATAGAGATCAGAAAAACAATAGAGAAAATAACAAAACCAAAAACTGGTTCTTTGCAGACAAACCTTTATCTAGACTGATCAAGAAAAGAAAAAAGGGCAACCCCCAATGCCTGGCAGAAGGCAAGAGCATGCACAGGGTCCTAGGCAGGAGCTGAGGGCAGTCCCCAATGCCCAGCAGAAGGCAAGAGCACACCAAAAACACCACTTCCACACAGGAGTCCACCACAGCCACTGTCACGACCACTGCTGCCACAAGGGCAGCTCATCACCACAGTAGCAGCCATAGCCACTGTTACTCAACTGCATTGATACAAGG
>NW_007733237.1:103982-106836 GCF_000696425.1 Galeopterus variegatus
AGAGAGCTAACAGACAACTTTAAACACATAAACATTTGAATCATGGATGCTCCAAAAGGAGAGGAGAATGGAAAAGGCATTGAAAGTCTATTCAACAAAATAAATAATGGAAAACTTCCCAGGTATAGGGAGAGACAAGTATCTTCAAATCCAGGATGCTCAAAGATCCCCAAACAGATTAAGTCCAAAAAAATCCTTTCTGAGATATATTAGAGTCAAACTAGCAAAGCTTAAAGACAAAGAGAAAACCCTGAAAGCAGCAAGGGAAAATTGTCAAGTCACCTGTAAGGGAGCCCCTATCAGACTAAGCAGACTTCTGAACAGAAACTCTACAGGCAAGAAGAAAATGGGATGATAGATTCAAAATACTAAAAGAAAAAAACTGCCAGGCAAGAATACTATACCCAGCAAGGCTTTCCTTCAGAAATGAAGGGGAAATTGTGTATTTCCCAAACTAACAAAAACTGTGGGAGTTCACCACCACACAACCAGCCCTGCAAGAAATCCTCAAGGGAGTCCTGCATCTAGAATCCAAAAAATGATAATAGCTGCCACAAATACACAAGAAAGAATGAAATTCACTAGTAGAATAAAAAAAATGCAGATGAGAAAGTAAAAGAAACTAAATCTTACCACCTCGAAAAACCAACAAACATCAAAGACAGACAATAAAAGGGGAAGAAAGGAAGAAGAGATACTTAAAACTTCCAAACAAAAATCAACAAATGCCAAGAGTAATACAATACCTTTCAACAACAACCATAAATGTAAATGGATTACACTTCCCACTCAAAAGACACAAACTGACTGACTGGGTTAAAAAGATGGACCTAACTATAAGCTGTCTTCAAGAGACTCATCTCACCTGTAGAGACACAAACAAATTAATAGTAAAGGAATGGGAAAAGATATACCATGCGAATGGAAACCAAAAACAAGCAGGAGTAGCTATCCTTATGTCGGATAAAATGGACTTTAAATCAAAAACCATAAAAAGAGACAAAGAAGGCCACTATATAATGATAAAGGGATCTCTCCAGCAAGAAGACATACATTCATAAATATATAGGCACCCAACATTAGAGCACCTAGATATGTAAAGCAAACACTATTAGGCCTAAAGAAAGAGGTAGGCCCCAATACAAGAATAGTGGGTGACTTGAAAGGCCCCATTCAGCACTGGATAGATCATCTAGGCAACAAATCAACAGAGAAACACAAGATTAAAACTACACTTTAGACCAATTGGACCTGGCAGATATCTACAGAACATTTTATCCAACAACTACAGAATATACATTCTTCTCATCAGAATATAGAACAATTCTCCAGGATAGACAACATGTTAGGTCACAAATCAAGCCTCAACAAATTTTAAAAAACTGAAACAATTTCAAGTATCTTTTCAGACCACAAGAGATTAAAACTAGAAATCAATAACACACAAAACTCTGGAAACTACACATACATATAGAAATTAAACAATATATTCCTAATGACCTCTGGGTCCAAGAAGAAATTAAACAGGAAATTTAAAACTTTCTTGATATTAACAAAAATAAGGAAACATCATACACAAACCTGTGGGATACTGCAAAAGTAGTACTGAGAGAGAAGTTTATTGCAATAAATGCTTACATTAAAAGAATAGAAAGATTTCAAATAAACAACCTAACACTACAGCTTGAAGAACTAGAAAAACAAGAATAATCTGATCCTGGAATTAGTAGATGGAAAAAAATAATTAAGATCAGAGCAGAACTAAATAAATTAGAAACCCCAGAAAATGATACAAAAGATCAAAGAAACAAAAAGCTGTTTTTTTGAGAAGAAGAAAAAGAAAAGAAAAGAAATAGACAAGCCATTAGCTAGGCTAGATACAAAAAGAAGAGAGAAGATCCAAATAACAACAATCAGAAATGAAAAAGGAGACATTACAACCAATACCACAGAAATACAAAGAATCTTTGGAGGCTATTATAAACATCCATGTGCCAATAAATTTGAAAACCTGGAGGAAATGGATAAATTTTTGGATACATACAAACTACCAAGACTAAACCAAGATGAAATAGAAAACCTGAGCAGACCAATAACACACAGCAAGATTGAAGCAATAATTAGCAGCCTCCCAACAAAGAAAAGCCCAGGACCAAGATAGCTTTAACAGTGAATTCTACCAAACCTTTAAAGAGGATTTAATATCAAGTCTCTTCAAACTATTCAAAAAAGTTTTAAGACAGGCCATTCTTCCATACTCATTTTATGAGGTGAGCATCGCCCTGATACCAAAACCAGACAAAGACACAATAAAAAACAAAAACTACAGGTCAATATCTCTGATGAACATCTACACAAAAAGCCTCAACAAAATATTAGTAATAAGAATACAGCAACATATCAAAAAAATTATACATCACAATCAAGTGGGATTCATCCCAGGGATGCAAGGATGGTCCAACAAAAGCAAGTTAATAAATATGATACACCACATCAACAAAATCAAGGACAAAAATCATATGATTATCTCAATAGATGTAGAAAAAGCATTTGACAAAATTCAACATCCCTTCATGATAAAGACTCTCAGCAAGCTAGGTATAGAAGGAAAGTATCTCAACACAATAAAAGTCATATATGACAAACCTACCACCAATATCATCCTGAATGGGGTAAAAAAAAAAAAAAGCTGAGAGCTTTTTCCTTAAGAATAGGAACAAGGGGGCCGGCCGGTGGCGCACTGCTACAGTGCGCCGCTTGGGAGTGCGACGGCGCTCCCGCCGCGGGTTCGGATCCCACGTACAGACCGGCCACCCACTCGCTGAGCGAGGTGCGGGCGCCACACCAAGGGGCG